>NW_010515556.1:0-26313 GCF_000687285.1 Phaethon lepturus
ATCCCTTGGTTGTCCTGTACATGCCCTGTGAACGCTCTCAGGATGAACAGCTCCATGATCTTCCCTGGTACCGAGGTCAGGCTGACAGGCCTGTAGTTCCCGGGATCCTCCTTCCAGCCCTTCTTGTAGATGGGTGTCACATTGATACACAAGGTATCATCGGATCAAAGTTGGTTTGATTACCATGTGTTTAATTTGCCTGCACAAAACAATGACAACAGGGGATAATTTTTAGATGCCATGTTAATTTGTCATGTTCTTTATTCAATCTTGGTGCTAATTGTTACTTTTAAGTAACTTCAAGCCTCAGCTTACACGGTATGGAGTAATATCTGAGGCTGAAACTTTATTTAGGACAGAAGCTAGAATCTTAGTACTCTGTATCAACACTGTTCAGATAACCATAAACTCAAAATTGGGTATCTTTTTACACAGACGCTGAGCAGATATCTTCAGAAATCTGAGCTCATCTAAATTGTAGTCCCTGCATCATTTTGGACTTTCTCTACATCTCAGATCTGCATGTACTCTAACAAACATGCACTACCAAGACTCACTGCCAACTGCCAGTCTGTTATTTATATCCCCTCAATTAATATTCACCTGTTCACTACGCCTAGAAAAGTAAAGGAGAGTCTGAGTAAAATCAAGCGAACTTAACTTACATGGACTTAGACATCACCTGCACATTTGGCACCATCCCCTGGTGCCCTAGCATGATGTTGGAAAATGAGCCAAGAGGAATTCATGTCACTCTTTTGATGTGACAGGACATTTACTGGATGTTACTTCTAATATTGTGTCCAAAACAACCAGAGGGCATAGAGGATCCAGGATATTCTCCTACCAACAAGTTTTTAAATATTCTTAAAGTGCTGTTCAGTTCTGAAAGGAGGAGATGTGAAAATGACACCTTCTTATTCTGCACATCTGTTCTTCATGCACATTCAAAGTTGGAGTCATATCTGCTGTCTCCAGAAACAAAATTTAAGCCTTACTCCATTTGCCTTCTTTTAAGTCTTGCAGCACATGCACAACAGAGAACAAGCTGGATCAGCCTTCCTTTCCACATTTCTAACTACAGGCAAGTTTTGTGTGAGTCTGCATACATGTCACCAAATATACTATCCAAGAATAAGGTAAAGCACTGATGTGACTGAGACCATAATTTTACCACCAAACTGGAAGTATTTCTATTGAAATGAGAAGCAGTAAGTATAACCTAGCTTAAGAACTGCATATATTGTTCTACATAACAGTGGAAAACATTGTATAGAAAATATAGGTTTTGGGGGATAATTCATAATCATCCATTTAAAAATTACTTTGTCTTAATCCTGACTGATGTGAGAGGAAAAGTCTTATATTCCATGACAGCTGCATGCATCTGAAAGTGTTCTGCCCATAAAAGAAATCAATGTTAGGTATAGATTCCAAAATATAAACAACTAATTGGTGTTGTTCACTTTTTGTTTTTCTCTTTCTTTCTGTATTCCATTAAGGAGCTTATTAACAGAAACAAGCAGCTTTTCTTCATGCCGGGCATGTCACTGAAAAGTGTTTTCATCAATTATACAAACATACATACAAAATCTGCAGTTAAGTCTAATTAGTTCATGTTCTGTTACAAGCTTAGTAATTATTAGCTCCTTTTCTGATTGATATTTTCAAGATCATTGCAATAATCATTATACAGAGCTTTTAAGGTAGTATTTAAGAATACAAATCCAGCACAGACAATGTATTCCCACTGGTATTTAGGCTTGTTGCCAATTTGCATCCCTTCTACAATGCTGGCTTTGCACCAACAGAAAAGAAAAAAAAAAAGTTGATGTTTCAAAACCAAAACTATAAGTAATATCCAGCATTTTATGCAAAAGTCGTTGAAAGAAAATTTGTAGTAACTTGTGAGTTTTGAAATAGAAGGATTTCAAGTACCTGCAGGTGATTTTTGACATTAAATATCTTTCATCTTCTTAATAATACATTTTAAATATACAGTGCACAGTCAGATAAAAAATCTCTTACCATTATATTGGTACTTTAAACTGTGATTAACACAAGAAAAATCCTGAACAAAGACTTATGGTGGAAAAGACATAGAAACTAGTTTTAATAATGTCAACACTATTTGGACTTTGAAAAGTCTTTTGAGCTACTGTTGTTTCTTCCTTACTTGTAACCCACCATTATCACAAGGATATTCATACAATGTAAGATTTTACTGAAGAGCAAGTGTTTTAGATAAAATTAAAGCAACTTGGACTAAAACCTGCAGACATGAACTTGAGTTCCAGCCTTGTCTCCTTTGTTTACCAGACGAAGAAGAGCCTGCACTACCCAACATAACGCAGAGACATCTGGCGGCTAATGGACTCACTGCAGAGAGGCTTTCCAGTCGGGATAGCCGGAGGAAGCCCAGCAAGTGACTCTCCTGCAGACGGACCTTCCAGATTCTGCTGTAACCTTCGCTGCTATGTGCCATTTACCTGCCTGTACGTGGAGTCTACCAGCTTTGTATCACTGTCCGGGAGTCAGTGGTTTTCCTTGGGTCCCCTCTGCCTAACAACCATCGGTAAAATTGGCTGTGATCATTCTCAGTTTCCTGTGAAGCTCATTAACTAGAAAATGAGTCAAACCTCTCTCTAAACCAGCACCCAGCAGGATCAATTTGAAGGCATCATGGTTTACTCCACACCCATGTGTCTTCCACTAGCAAAAGTCCTTCTCTTAAAACATGCCGGGATAACAGGTCCTTCATGACTAATCTCCACAGGCTCCTTCAGCTCTGGAGTGGGTGGCTATGAATTAAGCCAAAGGCATCAAGCATCAAATGTTCACAGGAGCAGGAAAGAAGAAGCCAGACTTCAAGGAAAAATGCACAACTTTTCTCTGTCTCTGAATACTCCCCTAGACCAACTCTGGTCCATCATACTTTAATGCCTCTCTTGAGCCAATAAAATCATATTTGCCAGAAATATGAACAAGCTAAAAGAAGTAACACCAGAATATTTGGGGAGGCAAAATAGGATTTTTTTTTAATTTACAGAATGTTAAATTTATTTTGTTTTAAAGTAAAATAATGTAAAAATATGTTTATTCCAAACAAAATACAAACATTCTCATTTTTACTGTATATGTAAGGTAGAGATTCTTAATGCAATCCCATACTCCACTGGACACAAAATCCATAGAGGTCTGTTTTCTTGCACACAGACTTTTTCTTTTGAAAAATATGTGTAAATGAATCATTGGTGCTAGCAGCTACAGCAGTACAGCATGAAGAGCTACCACAAACCCAGGAGTTTTGAAAATTCAAGGGCTCTGGCTGCATCCTGTCTTTAGTAAAGTATAGGGTCATCCTTCTTTGAAGCTTAACAAGGCAAGACAAAATCCAAATGACCAGATTCCTCCATCAAACTAATTGTTGCCTCTTGGGTGTTCTAAAGCTCTTTGAGTTTTTTTCAGTTCTCTGCATACAGTAAACGGGTTGTAAAAACATAATTATCGTCTGTGAAACTAAATAAGAGACCCTTACTATGAAGGACTGCACATCTTCACCCATTTTCTTCATGGACAGAATATTAATGGTACTTCTTTCTGTGAATTTAGACTTGTAACAATTCTGTTTTACACAGCATCAGGGTGAGGATAGTAAAGCTGAGACCCACTTAGGGAGAGGCCACTAAAACAGGACTGAGCCACCCTTCCCAAGATCACCATGGCAATGTCAGCAACGGCTTTTCCACCAAGCAGCTTCCCACAGGACCTGGGCAGACTTGACCCAGAACTGTGGGAAACACTGTTTTTCATAATTGTCCTGCAGAAGACAGTGAAACTTTAGTACTTTCAGACAGTGATACATGGATCCCAACTGATGCCTGGGAAAGGGAGAGGTGATCTGGGGGAGATGCCAGACCATGGGGCTTATCTCATCTCTAACCACAAACATAAAGAGGTGTTCACATACTGTATTGAACAGAAATGGAACCACTCAAGCTCTTCATTATTATTTGTCAAGTTTGAAACCTTGATTTGATGAACCAAGGTTTTGTCAGAAGGTACTCATCAATTTGATGAGTGCTGAAAAGAGAATCCTCCAGGTTCCAGGAAGGAAACATGCCTGACAAAACCCTGACCCGTATTCAGCCTTGCCCTGGGATAATCTTAGTTAAAGCATACAAATACAATAGTGATGCTAAGAATCTTGTTTTTCATACAAATTTTATTATTTCTTCCCTTATTTTCTTAAGTCCTATTTTTAAGCCTTTAAGCTGTCTCCTGTGCAATAGCCAATTCTTGTTACTTATATTTCTTGCATGGCCTCTGTAGGTTATTCTAAGTGATGTAACAAGGTAGGCTTCTTGCTCTTCATCACTCTATTCCCCAGACAATTCTGACCAGTGCAGGGAGATGTCAGGACAAGATAATAGGTGTGGTATGTACACAGCCTTTCACAATGGCCTATCAGCTGCATATCCTGACTGTGTAAAAATAAAAGGCTGCAAACACAGAAATTTCATGGGAGAGAGGAATTTAGTTGTAAAAAATAGAGCCTACAGGTAGGAACTTTTAGGTTATTTATGCTTAGGACACGTTGTTCATTTGTTTGTAATCTATATATTCATATTTTACAATTACTTTCTGCTGTTGCCTGGATGTTTCTTAATTTACCAGTGAATCACTGCCATTATTCCCTTGTGCTGGATATCTGGTAAGGCTCTTCATTTCTCTATTGAGCTCAAGCATCTGGGGCTCCTTTGAAGAAAGCTTAACAGACAACACAGAGGCTTTGAGCCTGAAAATCTGCATTTGCAGTTCATTTGGGAGCTAGTTTGGGCTTGTATATATAGTGTTATAGTATAGTATTTTAGGACTAGATTTTGACTCTCCAAAATTTCACATATCAGTCCCTTTTCGATATCTGAGTTTGTCTTACCTGTAGAGGACTGCCTAGGTGGAAAGATGGGAAGATGGAAAAAGCAGCTTTACAGGTAGAAGTGTTTGGGAGAACAGGAAAGTTTGATTCTTTCTATATGATCGTCTATAACAGAGTAAGGGAGAGCATGAATATGGAGTTATTACAGTCCTATGCCTCTGCAAGTCCTTTTTAATCAAGCAATTCTTACGGATCCAATTTTTTTTTGCTTTGCTTTTCTCTATGATCAAGAATATCTGATCACTGAGTTCTTCCAGTCTTACTTGTACATGTTCCTTCATGTGGTTACAAATATCTTTAATTAGGGAGGCCTCCTGATTTTTTCAGTATCAATAGCTTTTTATGGTTTTCCTTTTATATTCTGTTAAAACAGAGTAATCCAGACCAATTTGCTGAGAACTAGTTATAACTTTTTATATGTCTATTACACACAAGCAAGGTGGCATAGTGTTTAACAAAATATGAACTAAGACATGTCTCCATCCTGCCAAAAGACTGGTGGATATGGGGGGGAGGGGTTCCCCTGACTCTCTACACCTACAGTTATATCCCAGAGAGAAAACAGCATACTAACCTCTTCTAATAACTAGAATCACTATTATCAACCAGCATTCACTGCACATTTCTATCTCGCCTCAGTCTTCCAGTTTTGTTCTCAAACCATGGTCTTATCCAGCAGTGAACATTGTTTTGATAATTGCTTAATTTAGTTTGAACAAGATGAACTTGATGAAAATTGCTTCAGGTTTATAAGCATTTTTGTTAATCACAGAAGTTGTAGGTCCCTGTTGTAGCTATATGCACATGATTAATTGTGGGTTTGTATTCTTTTAAAGCTGACCTAATTTCTTCCTACTTCCACTGTAAATTGTGGAAGTATCATTAAAAAAGAGAGGGAGAGGTGTTACTCTGGGCTCTAGGAGGCTTCAGTATGAATGGAAATCTCAGACAGCTGAATTCACTGTCTTCCACATCTGTACTGATGCCCCAGAATGTTTCAGTCATCTAGGCTTTTTTATTATTATTCATATGTGAACCAAAGTCTTCTGTAAGCTCTTAAGGAAGTGTGTAACATGCATGTGCTGCAGCTGACCTGCGTCATACATTTCTGTGGCCTTTCCAACTTTAGACTCACTAAAATCTAATGACCTCTAACCCTTTTGACTGCAGAGGCAATCCATTCTTTATTGGAAGTAATGCCCACCTGAGTCTGAAGATAGCCTGAAACAGTGGCTCAGAGATGTGACTTTTACCAGCCTTGAGAATGCTTTTACTAGACTTGAGGCACAACCATTACACATCAGTGTCACCATAATTGTTGAATGACTGTTCATTTTGTGCCTAGACTGGTCTAGGAGTAAATTCTAGGTTGAAGAATTAAAAATTTTTACATGGAGGGAATTGCTTTTTTTTAAAAAGAGACTCACAAAATCATCGAAGGAAAAGAAGGAGAGAATAGTAAGGAAAAAAAAAAAATTAAAGGGTCCAAAGGAAGTTTTCTTTTTCTTTTTTTTTTTAAGAGATAAATTGTGCTTGAATTTACTGATTCTAAAAAGAAAACTGCATATCAAATTACAATATCAGAGTGGTGAAATTCTGACTTATGGACTGAATCCAAGAAGTTTACCCAGACGGTGGTTCTCCCCTTGGTGCCTTCTTTCACAGTATGTCCTGGATGTCCACCCTCTTTTGTCTTTGTTCCAAATGGTTTACAAATCCTTCTTCTGTCAAACAACTGAAGTTAGGTCCATCACATAACCAAACACAGGTATCTTTCATTATTATCACAAAACAGACATGCATCTAGCCACAGGCTAGGGGCAACCTGTCCATATAAGAGGACAGAGGCCAACCAAAATATTGCCCTTGTACTATAAAAACTGGGTAGTTATTTCCCCATGTGGGTATTGCCCTAAGCAGCATGGCAGCTGTAGAGCCCTGGATTTCTGCCATAACAAAGGAATAACTGTTTAGTGTAGAATCTGACAGTTTCTTCTCAATTAGCCTAACCTTCCCCCGTTTTAAAATTCTGACATCATGAGACAGTAATAGGAAGTTCATTTCACTTGCTGTGCTGATAATTCATACATAATATAGCTGTTAATTTGGTGAGCAAAGCATCAGGCATGCTGATATTGTGCACACACCTCTTCATCTCCTTTGGTTATTTTGTGTTCCCACTCACCACTGAAGATTTTTTCCTATTCCATATTTCATAATAGTAAGGAAGTGAGCTGAAGAGCTACAATGATTTCCATCTAAGCTGCTCTCTTTTTGTCTGCACTACAAAAACTAACATCCCTTTGCCAACATTTGCTTAGACATTTTTCAGATCCTAAGAAAGGAAATTATGGGAGTGAGAATATAAAAATGGAACAAAATCCTCTTTTTACCATAAAGTGTGCATTGGAAATGAGTGAGTTTCCTACTGTTCAGAACATACATGTGAACAGTAGGAGACAATGAATGCTCTAAAGACTGTCTCCTGCCTGCTGACGCAGTAAAGCAATCAGAAGAGAGAAAGTTGTTTGCCTTTTAAAAAAAAAAAAAACAGTCATCTTTGAGAGCCCGTGGCAGTGTTCTTTATTGTCATCTCTCCTATGATGCTTCACAACCTCATTGAAATTTTTAAGTTATATACAGCTACCCTTTCCTCTGTGTTTTCTGGTCCTGGGATTTTCCCTGGAATACATAAGATTCTCAAAGCTGAAGTCTTTAACAATTGTCATTACTTGCACAAAGAAACATGTGAGGAGTTTTGTCCGTTCTCTTACATTTGACCAAAAAAAAGCTAGTTTCATTTTTTTTGCAGATTTGCTTTTTCTTAACTACACATCATATTTGCTAATAGGATTTTTGTGAAGAACAAAAGCAAAGAGAAAGGGAACAACATGCATGTTGGTAGCTATACAGGAAAAAACACTGATACAACCTGCTCACAACAGAACAAGTAGGGTGTTCTGTATACGTTAACATTACTCAAGAACTCAGATATGCAACATATCAAGTTCTGGAGTGCATTTATCCGAAGTTTAGTCCAGGACACAATTAATGTTTAACCTAATCCAACTTCAAACCTTCAGAAAGCATAAGTCTAAGTGTCTCAAGTCTTGACCTACCATTAAAAATTACCAGCTTTTTTCAGTGAATACAGTTAGTTTCTTGGTGGTCACCTTCTGGTTTCTGAATCATTAGGCAATGCCCATATCACATGTTGGTTTGTTCTATTTTTTTTCTATAGCCAGAAGTATTAGAAACTGAAAGATATTCTGACTGTTTGCTCAACTGATTGACTGAATGAATGATAAATACTCTAGGGAAATTGTATAAAACAGATGGAGGTTTAAGAAAAAAATTTTGAATCTTGAAAGATATGATATCACTGTAAGATTAGTGAAACTCCTCTCCTGAAGTTCCTAAAACTTCCAATCATTTAAGTGCTGAATTTATTGTCCTGACAGCATTTTAAATTGTCAAAATATTAAAATTAAATATTAGCTGATAGTCCTTTGATAACCAAGTAATGGTAAACATGCCAGTCTTCAAGATAAATTTAGCACATTCTGCAGACTGAAAAGAGCTCCACTGGCATAACTGGGTCATTGTGAATCTAATACAAAAAGTGGATTCTCTGGCCCAGGACTCAGGTCATTTTGCACACTCTGTACCACCACTGAGGTAGTGTCCTTCATACACAGTCATTGAAACTTTGAGTAAAATTCTGTTTCAAGAAAAGAAATGTCACAAGACTTATGTGGCTTTGGTCTTATGCAAGGGTTAATGTAACACATTGAACAATTCTCCCAGAGAAACAAATTCCTCCTCAAAAAAATTAGTCAGATAAGGTAGGATAACATAGACAGAGAGTCCTTTTTTTAAAAAAAAAAAAGGCAAAAACAACAGAAGAACCAAAGAAACCAAAAGAGAAATATACCTCCAAATTTATTCAAATATAGAAGTTCCTTTTCTTTCTTTACTAAGACAATCTGTCACAGTCTCATCTTTACACAAGTTCTTTATGGTGATTTGTGTAAAGAAGTAAGGGTTTCCCTCAAAAAAAAAAAAAAAAGAGGGAAAGAAAATAATCATTTAACCTAATAAAATTAAAATCTTAAAAAAACACAGTGCAAAAGTGAAACCAACAAATAATCCTGGCATGCTTGTTCTAAAAGGGATGGTTGTTCAGTTAGCTTTTCTCACAAATATGTTTGTTTTTCTTTAATTCACCTTAGATGCCAGAAGTGAAAAACATAACCAACGATCCCTGATTCTCCACTCTCACCTCATTAGAAATGGATCCAACAGGATTTAGTAAAAGAAAAAAGAAGAAAAAGGGGTCAAAAGTTCTCCCCTGAGCCTAAACATCTTGGTGGGACACAGCAGGTAAGGGCAATTTCTGTACCAAATGGAAGAGAAACAAATGAAATAACTGGCACAGTGCTGAACCACCTCTGATTTGCCAATAAAATGGTTGCTTGTAAGTGGGTCAGTTGGGAATAGCAAGTGTAAGGAAGGTGGGGTGAGATCTGAGTTCCTGCCTCTGAACCACGCAGCTCCTGTTCTCTATCATACACTCTCATCACAACGGAATATTTTAAATTTTTTGCAATCTTATGCTTATTCATACTTTTATGTTGATACCTATTAATTGGTGTATTCAACTGTAATTATGGGGTCACTGCCATTTTAAAAAGGTTTTTGAGTCCTCAGCTCAGATGAATTTTGCCTTAACTATTCTATCAAATTATTTGCTTATAAACATTCTGTATACAAAAATAAATGCAGAGATTGAATGTTCAGTTGCAAAAAAACAGGTGCATAAGAAAACCCGCCCATCATGATGCAGTTTTCACTACATTTTCATAGCCTGAAGCAGCCAGTTTGAGCTCATATTCATTCATCCTGTTGTAATTCTGGTAGTCCTTCAGTGCTGAAATGACTAAGGCATCTAAATCACATTAAAATTAAATCCCTTACAAGTTATTTAAACATACTTTTTATTCATCTTTTTCGATAACGTTAGTTTAAGCAAGATTGAAGAAAAGCAATTTTCTCCACCAGATTCAAACACCTAATTAGGTGTAAATCTCAACTGAACTAAAATCTGATGTCATGGTTGTTATGGCAAACACAGTTTATATGATTCATATTTTTGTAAGAGCATAGAAAAGAGGACTAGAAATTTAGTACATCTAATAGCTGGGAGACTGCTAGTACCATGGAGCCACTATGGGCTTGGCAGCAGTGAAGGCGAGCAGGATCTTCTGGTGCATCAGCAAGAAAATCACCAGATCAAGCGACATGATTATTCCACTCCACTCAACACTTGTTAGGCCACACCTGCAAAAAAGTCCAGCTTTCCTCCCCAAATTCAGGAGAGGTGTTGAAAAAATGCAAAGGGTCCAGTGAAGGGCCACCAAGACAGTTACATGACTGGACAACTCAAGAGATGAAGAAATGTTGATGGAATTTGTTTGACCTAGAGGACAGAAGGTTCAGGGTGAACCTGATCACATTTCACCAATAGCTTAACTACATTTATGGAGATATTCTTTTTACAAGGGAGCATGGTAACAAGGCAATGGGAACAAGTTGCTTTGGTTGAAATTCTTTCAGGATATAAGAAAAATATTCCTCACTATAAGAACAATTAAACATTGCAGTAGGCTGCCCAAATAAGTGGTGGAAGCTCCCTTGCCAGAAGTATTGAAGACATGACTTAGCAGGGCCCTAGAAAACCTAATCTTAAAGCTTTGCTTTCAGCAGAAGATTGTACCAGATGATCTCCAGAGGTCCCAAACTTTTAAAGACTTTTGAATGTTTCAGTTTTTTATTTCTTTGGTATTCTTGCTCCACTTTTAAAGATCTTACCTTTCCATTTACTTTCTAAAATCAAAAAAGTATTTAAAGTACATGAGAAAGAAAATGTGTATGGTGTATTGATGCTCAGTCCCTCTGCTGGATTTGCAAGAGCATGAAAGGGATATGTGAAAGAAAAATGAGAATGTGCTCTTTATCTGACTCAACTGTTCATGTAATTTCCACAGGAGAGACGTATAATGAGGCTTTGAATTTAAGCTACACTGCCTCTGGTTTCCCCCCTCCAGTTATCAGGCTGCAACTCGAGTCACATTACACTTATACAAGAGTGGGATTACATTCCCCTAATGGGACAGGATTAAGCCAAAGGAGGTGGAACAGCTTTCAAAGGAGCAACTTCAACACAGGGGGCCAAATTCTACTCTCAATTACACACATGTGACTGTCACAGTGATTTCAATGGGGATACTCAGGTGTAACCAGGGGTAGAGTGCCTTAGTGACATGGAGCAGATGTGAAAATCCGAGCGTAGACTAACCATGAGCGTCTCATTTTTAAACAGCCACTGTAACTGTGGGTGGAAAGCAACAGAGCTTTAAATAGGACCATGATCTGCTGCACTGCATTCAGAAGTAAATCTTTCTTCCATACTGGATTCGTTTTCACTCTCTTGCAACTGCCGCAAAATACAGCAAACCTACAGTAAGAGACACTGAAAAGTGAAGGTGAGATTATGGAAGGCGAGATTCTCTTCTCAAAGAGCTTACAGTTTCTCTGCTTGTTGAAGCGTTTGTCATACCTCCATCACTACAGCACCTGCAGTGTCAGGTTGTGTTTAGAGTTACTTTATATCCTTCCATTTTAATTCTTGCAGCCTTAAAAGTAAATATCTCAGGGTTTTTTTTGTCTTAGAGAATTTTTTTAGTTATCTGTGCATTTCTGTTTTCATATGTTAGCAAGTGTATTAAAACTGTAATGAAGTTTTTTTTTTTAAGTTTTATGTAAGTAAAAGAGATTTTAACATGACTTACAATATGGATTTCTCATTTGGAATAGACCAGATTGACTCTGCAATAAATGTCATCAATGTCTGTACAAGAATGTAAGTTCAACAATATTGATTCACACCAGCAATTTGCCAAAGTGCTAATAAATTGTATCATGAGTGACTGAGGTACAGTCACATGGAGAGGAAGGGAAAAAATCAGTAGAAAAGCAAACAGCTGATTTGGAACACTTCTGTCCAGTCTATCTTCTGCCTAGGATCTGCTCACCTGATCTGAAAGACACCATCACATGCAGAAGTTGTCGGTACATTGTCTGCGTTATGTGACCTTATGAGCAATGCAGACAGAATGAATCACGCAATGGGCGGTGCAGCTGCCTGCCACCCAAGAGAGGGGAGCTTTGGCTGTGCTGCCAGGAGCCCCCCAGCCTGCAGAGAGAGTGCACCCTGTGACCTCACTCATGGCTGTGCTGCAGACTACTGTGGCATTGAAATAAAAGAGGGAAGGGGAAGGGGAAGGGGGAAGGGGAAGAGGGAGAAGAAGGAAGAGGGAGAGAGGAATTAATCTGGCAATAAAGTAGAAATTTGCTCTAAAAGAAATATGTAAATACAGGTAGCCCATGTAAACTTGTATTAAAGCTATTGTATGCTACAGAAATTATTCCCATTACACTTACTTTTTTTTTCTGATAAATTTTCCTGTAGCTCTTTAATCAAGTGATTTCACTACCACCTTTTGAAAACTGACTGCCTCTATATTCTCAGCCTACTGCTACAGTTTGGAAAGGTAAGTATGGAATCCAAAGCCAGGAATAAAGATACTTCAATGACATGTCTTAAAATTATTAGCATAAGCTATACTCAAGCCATATTTGGACCATATTCTTAAACAGTCAGAAGCCAGAAAAACAGTTCCCTCAGGTAATGCTATGGTTCTATAATTTCCATGAGCCTCCAGAGGCAGCCTTCACCTCTCACTATGCATTAGCCATCCAAAAGTTACATCTCTTATCCAAACTATTCAGGAGAGGAGTCAACGGAGACCAACTAAAACTGGGATGTTAGGAGATGGCAGGAGAAGACTCCTAGGTTTATGGTGAAGTGAGGTGGTATCTTTTGAGAGGGTCCAGGCTGGGAGCTAGAAGTGGTCCAGGATGGAAGCTAAAAGCTGTCCAGGGCAGACTAGCCTAACATCATTAATTGTAGGATAAATTATTTATCTGGAAAAAAAGACAGCCTCTTCACTGTATTTTGCAGAACACAAGAGGAACCATGCAGCTACTTAAGGAAAATGAGGACTAAGCTGTCTCCCTGCCAGGCTGTGACATGTTGGTGCCAGATGTTTCTGAATCTCACTAACATTTGATGAAGCCACCTGAAACTACTTCTTTGGTAGCATGTGGAGAAAGTATCACATCCTTTCTCTGTAGCATATACTGAATTCAGGTTCTGATTTTCATACAAAAGGAGCAGAACACACTAAGTAACAGCAGAAAATTAGTACTGAATTATAAATCTATTTTGTAAGAAAAATATCACAAGAAGTATGGAAGAGGAATATTAACTGACCATCTCTCTAGGGGAACCAGACAATACATTCACAAATAATGTATTCATCAAAAGGCAGGAAAAAAACATTCTAAAAATAATTTTGCAAATACTGTTTGAATAGTACTTATCTTAACCCAACTTCACACAGCTGTCACTAAAATTTACCATACCTGACTGCCCTTTACCATTGTGATTAATGCTAATAAAAAAAAACGTAGTGGTGTTTTATAACCTTGTCAAAAAAAAAAGCACAGAGCAAGTGGGTGAATAAAAATTTGCAGCACTGACTTATAGTCAGAAGTATTACTGATTAATAAAGTGTGATCACTATGGTATACGTTTACTCTTCCCACTGCTTTAGTCATTTGGGGCTTGATCTTGCATGGGTGGAGTTAGTGGTATTGTACCATATGTAGACACAGAGATGCACTCAGGTCTTTTTGGGAAGTGCTGAGTAAACAAATCACAGTGACATTCATAATGTATAAGAACCACCAATGCCTTGACAGATTTAAAAGCAAAAAGGCATAGATGTTTTCCTTGTTGGTTTTTTTTTTTTAACCAATGTTATTCATGCCATGTCCTGGCATTCTCAACAAATTTTCTAAGAAATGTGTAATTTCATCCAAAGCATTACTCAGGAAAACAGCCTAAGCCATCTTTTCATCAGGATGGTGCAATATTCTTCTTCTCAGCAGAGGACAAGAAAAAGAATAAATTCCAGCTTCATGAAGGAGTCCGATACCAAGAGAACTTGAAAAGTAAAATATTGAACAATGAGGCAGAAAAGGATTTATGGAGATAGCATTTCTACCCCCCTGTTTGTGTTACATCTGTGAGACAGATTCATACACTGGAGTATTTCTGTTGTTCAATATGTACTTGGATGGCTCCTGTTACTCACTGGGACTCCACAATAAGGGCCAGATATTGGCCTACAGTTTTATTTTTGTATTATAATTGGATTCAAAGGTAGCAAGCCTGTAATAATTCATCAAGAATATGTGTCAATTAGGTCAGTGGGATATTTGTTCTGTGATCATATCGGCTTAGAAGTTCTTATTAAACTAAGGATTTGCAGAAGAACAGTAAAGAAAGCGGTGTCATCAGATGAGCTATTACATGACACAAATCTAATGACAGTTAAAAGACAGCACCTAAACTGTTACTATTGGAGATTTTATATTTTCTCCAGATACCTTCAAAACAATTCCAGAGATATCAAAGCCCAGAGGAGCAAAAAAGGAGAATCTCTTTTTAAAGAAAATAAGGAATAGCTTGCGAGAATCATATTGAGATATAACATGGTTTGGGGTCACCTGAGGAAATTGTCTGCTATAGACACATTATATTGGGCAAAATATTGTACTTAAAGGGTGTTGAGTACACCATAATCTCTATTCTCTGATGCTTTGGTTTTGTTACAAAAGAAATGTTTCTTTAGGAAGGCTAACCAGCAGTTACAAAGGCATGGAGACAATAGTGCAAGCACTGAACCAGGTTACTTAGAGAATTTTTATCAAGCACTGATAGAAGAAAGGGAGACCTAAGGAATTCTATCCCTGTTCCTAGGTTGGTTGTCCTCTCTCATTATCACAACATCAGAAAGAATCTGTGCAATGATATTGCACCTCTACTCAGCTTCCTCATGTAGACTGAGATCATATCCACCTCTAGCAGGAGCAAACCAGGATAAGGAGAAAATGCCATTGTCCTGGTAACTGTGACAGCTATTTAAAAAGGATCTGTTCAAAAGGCCAAGTTCAGTAACAAACAAGAACTCATATAAATGCCACAAAATTGTTCTTAGTATATCTGTAAAGAGTCTGGGTGGTTTATAGTGATAGTGGCCTCCTGTAAAGATTTTACTAGTTAAGTTCTAAATGCCATAATTCAATATATTTTCTTTTTTCTCCAGTGGGAATAGGAGGGAAAATGCAGTTTTCATTTGAAATTGTCTCTTGTGTTAGTGTTTTATTGCTGCAGTGCATGAGAGCACATTGTTGTAGTTAGTGCAGAAAAATTCCAGGCTAGAAGTAGTGTTGTACGTACCATGATGGTGAAGAGACCAGATCCACATCATGAGTTTCATTCTTCTCTGAATTACTTTTGAACCAGTCATTTGCTTGACTTGGAAGAATCCATTTAATTTGTTTTGGTGACAAAACCCATCCAAACTCTTCTATTTGCAGAATCCTATCAACTTCTGCCAATTCAGTTCATACTTAAGTTCATATATTTGGACAAAATCATGAATGATAAGAAGGAGGCGTTGCCCTTATCACGGTTTTTGAAATATGGTTTCCTTAGGAATGACCTTCACTGTGGGTACATTCTGTACATACAAAGAGCAGAGTCATTAATAAGTTATATACAATGTAGGACTTAAAAAATACATACAAGGTAGACAAAGCTTTGTAGTTTAAAAAAGCTGCATGGAACTCTTAATATATGATGTGACATGAACGAAAAGTAAATGACCATACAAAAAGTGTTTTTAGAAAATCCAGTACCATTTGATTGGAAATAAAAATCAAAAGGAGAAGTCAAAAAAAAAAAATGTTACCTGCTGTTTTTATGGACTGCTAGAAATAAGAGTAGCAAAGTTGTTCAGAGTTTGTGAAAGGGGAGATTATAGCAAATTTTGACCCCTAAATTCTTTTTGACTTGGAGAGTTCAAAATAAAATTTCAGGCATAATTAAAAGAGAATGATACTTCACATATATATACACACATAAGGAAATATTTGAAAAATAATTAAGATGATTGCTTATAATGTTACAATACTATCATTCATTTGAAAGGATTTAGACATATTTTACCACACTGAAGTGTTACATTTAATTTCAAACAGAATGTTTAATTTCTGTTAACACTACTATAGCTTATTAGGAACAAATAAACTGGAATTATAATGGGCTGGAAAAAAAGTAGATCCCAGTCTATAAACTAGGAGAACTTCAAGGAAATGTCAAAAACCATCACCTCCAGTGAAAGACAAGAGGGTGATGTCACATACCATCACTTCTGTACAAATGAGTCAAAAGTTTATTTTAGTAAAGAGGCTGAAGCCTACAAAACAGCAAGGACTCAATCATCCTGACAGTGAAGTAAGTACGCGACAGTCAGTGAGGCAAGACTAAGTCCTGACCATGTTACGACCTACAGCGCCACATCAGATAAGGTCCTTCTATCCTGTCTCTAGAAAAAGCATAAGAAAACAAGATACATACAGAGTGACCCATCCCTGATAGATCATTTTAGAGGCCAAAATTTGTCTGCATGAACTGATTTTATTCCTTTTGGAATCTATTTAACTCCCAGCACCTGTAAAATCATGTGACAATGAGCACAGCATAGTTATTAATTACATGTTGCCTGAAAAAATGCTACATATTTTTTGCTTTTATACTTGATGCCTGATAAGCTAAAGTGGTAAATAGGCTTTTTATTCTTTATCTTTGACTTACCCTATGTCATAACATGAGCCCTTCATTTTATGGTGGAAGAGCTCTTATTGTCTTCTATAAGAATATTTTAGGAACTGTTGCCTTTATTGAGGTAAATGTAGTTTCCCTCTAAAAATATTCTGGGGCTTTACAACAGACCTTTCATACTTTACCATTTATTTTACACACAGTACTGTAGTACAGTATCATTTTCTTTTAAAGAAAAAAGACTATTAAAGCAAAGTGGTTTTGTTACTAAAACTTCAACATACAGAAATGTAGGCACAGAACCTGTGTATCTGCTGAGAATGCAGATGTACTCTACTTTTACAGGTGTTTCCACAGAGAAACATCATAAATGCTATTTTCAGTTTTGTAAAGGACTTCAGTGCAGCCCAAGTTCTCGTGCTCAGTCATCTCTTCCTCAGGAACCTCCAGTGGGTCCCATTTCCAGTGAGGCATTGTGTAACATCGTGTTTATAACTGATCATCCAAACTGGAACAGGAATGGTGGCAAGTCAGTGCTCCAATCACTCTTGCTAAGAGCAATAGCTTATGTCAGGCCCCACTGCCCGCACAGAAGGCAGCAGTTTGCTGAAGATGTATGAAGTGTAATGGTAACTGGTTATGCCAGTGTGTGGCTGCTCTCTTTCAGTGACTTTCTTACTGTTTCCCTACCTGTACCAGGACTCACCAGATACAGGATTTATTGCGCTGCTGCTGTTGCTGTACGGAGCTGAAGCATGATTGCTGCCTGCTCCAGACAGAGGTAGAGAAGCGCTGCTTTTGAGGGAAACAGTGTTCTGATTTGCTTAATGAAATAAAAGTCACCATGGACATTTGTTTTACATTATACACTTTTAAAATATGAATGCATCAAACAGCTAAGGGATACTTCAGGGTCAAATTCTGATTTATACCCATCAAATTGTATTCAAACCAGTGGAATTGAGCCGTATGAAAGTGAAAGTACTAAGTCACCATCTGTCTCTGGTATAGCCTCAGACATAGAGAAGCTAGAATATATTTGATTGTGCAGTTTTATTTAAAATACATCATGTTAGTCTGCACATTTGAGTAAACTTGCAATCTAATGCACCATGACAGAGATTAATAGTGTCAGAACACTGACAAATGATAGAAACACTGTAAATACTTTTTAAAAAGCAAACGTTCTTTTCAAGTGAGAGCACACAAGCTAGCTGAAAGAAGAAATGGCTACAAATCCATTTAATATTAAAGAGCAGGAAAAACACAATCAAGCCCGTAACAGCCTTGCGAGCTTAGGCGGATTTCATTCAGTCCTTAAAAAAGTATACAATGCCTCACACTCTGATATTCCGCTATATAATGCTATACCGGGTAGAATCTCCAAACCTCAGACAGACAGCCTTCCTGTGGGAAAATCCCTAACTTTTTCTTTATGACCTTGAATCTTGCCAGGGGCAAGCAGAAAGAACGTTTTGGTGATTAAGTGTAGGATAAATTCTTTCAAAATGTCTTTGGGGAGGGTTAGTTTAGTCATTAGACATATGGTATTTTTAAACATCCTGGATCAGATCTTCAAACCATGCCCCAATCTCTTTGTGTTGTGGGTGTGGTACAAAAGACAAAAAGCTACCCAAGTAGGGCTCTGTTGCACCCCCATGAGACCACGCTCTGTATGTTGTGTATCAGGAGAGAGCAGTGTAGGTAATCAAGGTAGAATGAGAAGAGGAAGGAAAACTGTTGTGGTTTCCTCATTTGCATCTAAAACCCTGTTTTAGATGGCACTGAACTATTTTGTAGCATATCTATTACATGCTGGTAAAAAATATGATCAGAATGAACTGATAAAATTTAAAATGTCATTATTCCAGAGAAAAACATGGCATTGCTCTTCTGTTCTCCCATCCCAGTCCTTATTTTTGTTGCTTTAGTTCTGAATGAATAATCGTGAAAATAAAGCATTTCTTTCCACATGCAGATGAATCTCTGTATTGACCATGCACTCCCCACCATCTACTTTCCATCAATTTTTAAATGACCATTTTAAATGATCCAAGCAACAGTTTCCATTAAAAACCTTGGTGAGAATATTTTGCACTCTCTGATACAGCCCTCCATTGCCAAGAGTTTTCTCCTAGTATTCATGGAGTCAGTTGCATTACAAATTGCAATTATTATCCAAATTATACTTTCAGTGTGCTTTTAGACAAACCTGCTTGTCTAAAGCTGCTGCTGTTTGACTCACTGTAGAACTGAATAAAGCAAGGATTACCAAACTTAATTTGAAGAGGTAAGAGTACCTTAGAGCTCTGTGCAAGGTCAAGTTCTTGCAGAGGAACTGTTCAGTTGTTCACACACTGCACTGAACTGTTCTATAGCAAGTATGACAGTTTGGGCATCTCTCAATAAAACAGTGGTATCCCAAATCTACCTATGACAGGGAGTTTCTGACGAGTTTAAGAAAAGGAGATCATGTCTATTCTATGAGTACATGTCTATGTACTCTAGGAAGAAACACAATGGTCACTCACAGTCTTTGAAGGGAAAATCTGGGATTACAGCTATTACAAATACAGTGTTTTTAAAAATCATATGAAGGATTCACATCTAACTTCTAACAGTTTCCCAAAGATGGGCTCAAAACCTTATCCATGTCCATCTTTCTCAAATATATGCCTCTTCCTCTGCAATCTCCTCTTCCTCAACCTCCCAAAAAACTTGGTCATGTCCTGCAGGTCAGCATACTCTTGCTACATTGACAACAGGCATGACCAGAGAATAAGCTCAGAGGCACAGGCTTGGCGAAACTGGCCATCAGGTGGTTCTTTTCCATTTTCACATTGTGGCTACTCCAACTTCACACCAACTAGCACAGGTTGAAACTGTGGACAGATTGTGCAGATAGAAGCCCATGTTCTCATATAAGCAGGCTATATATGCTCTCCAGGTGAAAATTATACTTTAAAACTCCACTGGAGACCAACCAGTGGCTAGCAGAGCTCTGGGAACACCGGTCTCGTGTTCCAGCAAGATACATTGCTTAGTGAGCAGCAGTGGCACTTTGATCAAATTGTAGCTCAGCCTGATGTGTTTGCTGTAACACAGAGATCATTGCAAGAACCTAGGTACCAGTGCAGAGGTCACAAAGAGCAAGGTCTTCATTCAAAAGTAATAATGAGTGTCTTACCAGAAAATTATGGGGAGTGTTGCTGGGAAGCTTGCCTTCCCACCTGCTGAGATGGCATCACCTAGCAGCAGCAAAAGCCTCAGTAATGCTTCCACCTTGGCTGCCAGCAGACCCCCGGTCAGCAGGGCCGGTACGAGCTCTGCCCTACCTGCTGGCTGCTTCCCCCAGCCTGCGGCACTGCCTGAAGCATATGCGGACCGAGCTGTGGCCAGCAAGCTCTCAGACGTTTCTCAGTCTCACCCACACTCTGGGCAAGGCATTTGACAGCAGTAAGCGAGTTAAATGAGGCAGAGATCAAGGGTCCCCATTTTCCCTCACGCAACCCCCACCACGCCGCTCTGACACTGCTAGGAAGATGGAAGCTGGCCAGATCTTTCCTCCCGTGGAGGCTCTGGGCCCCTTCGGGCGGGTGCTGCCGGTACACTGCAAACACTCCCCACACCGGCCGCCTTCCAAACAGGGGCTGGGGTGCCCAGCATGAGGCTTGGGTGAGATTTAAGCACTTAGGCCCATAACTGGGCTCTTCAAAACTTTGCTCATCTGATGACCAGACCTCCAGTCCCAGACCCCTGGAGGCATCTGACCTCTGGAGAGGCCTCAGTTTTCTACACCGCCGTTTCTCAAACACCCACAGCTCTCCCTACATGTGTGCCCAGGCCTGCCTGTTCCCGACAGGCCACACACCTCAGGCAAATCCCATCCTCCAAAGGACTCAAACTTACTCCCCATGACACAGGTTTCAAACCTTCACGCTCTCCCTTCCTCTCTCCAGTCTTCCCTGTGCTGCAGAATAGATTCCGTGGGCAGGATGGAAACACCCCGCCACACACACGCACACACCAGCTTTAGGTATACACAGCCTAATGCCCAAACCCAAAGCCTAGGGATGCTGCCTTGGCTGGGGGAGGGACACATGGCTGCGTCCCCTCAGGCATGGAGGGAATCTGAAACCAGGTCTGTCACCTCCTAAGTAAACAGCTGTAGCCACGAATCAGTTTTAGAGCAGGGGGAGCTACAGCTCCAGGCATCTTCTGAAAGCTACAAATGATACCCTGCATCCCTCAAATAATTAAAAAAAAAGACATAAGTGCCTGCTGTTAAGAAAGGGCCTGGGCTGTAAATTCTGGAAAGAGGGTGATGAGTTCTAGTTGCACTGGGACCTATGCCCTGAAGAAGGGTAGCATCTGCGATGTACCCTCAGCTCAGTAAGCAGCAGCTGTTTTCCTCTGAACCCCACTCAGGAGCACTCAGCTTACCTCATCCACCTGCCACGGCGCGAGGTGCCGCTCTGCAGCCTGTACTCCATTACAGAGCCAGGTGTCCAAAAGTAGCTGTTGCAGCGCATGCTCTGCCCCACCGCAGTTCAGCCCCTGAGCCTGGGCAGCCCTGGCTGCCTCCCAAGCTTTGGCCATGGCGCAGGCTCTCAGGCACGCCGGGCGCGGCACCAGCGCGGAGCTGCAGCTCCTCACGGCAGAGGTGCATTATGGTCCCAGCCTGCGCCTCCTCGCAAGCCCCATGCTGGGGTGGGACGCACGCTGGCCCTTTCCCATCGCAGGCTTCACACAGTGGCTGCCATGTGCTAAGTCTCACGTCCCAGCTTTCTGGACAGAGACCTACAGCCTGTCATGGGGGCCCAGGTGAAGACTTGCCCAAGCCGGTCACAGCATCTTGCATGTAGCTGGGGCTGCACCGCCGGAGCAAGAGCAGCCCGGGCCGGAGGCAAGGCCGAGGAGTGTGGGAACTCAGGGCGAAGAGCTGGCCAGGGCTGGGCTCTCCCACATCTGGAGACTTCCAGGTCATGGCCTGAGCAGTGCAGGGCGAGGAAGAGCAGTGATGCATTAAGGCAAGGGCAGGCAGTCACGCTCCTGAGAACAGGAAAGTTTCAGCTCCCAGCCTCCCTGCAACCCGCTCTGGAGGGGTTTTCATGGAGGAGGAGAAAGCCTTGACTGAAACGCAGGCCCAGGTCTCCCCAGTAAGCTCTGCGGACCGAGTACCAACACTTCATTTCAACTGTAACAAAGGCATGAGGAGCTGCGTCAGAGGCACCTGATCTCTATCCATCATCGAGAGGTCAGCACTCTCTGTGGTCAGTGCCTCTTCCTGTGCAGATGTGAATCTGAGGCAGCTCTGTGCTTTGGGAACTACTCTGCCACAACTTTTTTCAGCATCCCTCCTAGGAAGAGAGTACCTGTCTAACTGTCCCCACCAAGGATTCGTCAACTTCTGCCGAGGAGGTTGGGAACAGTCCTTTCCCAGAGGAGCTCTGCTGCCTTTCATTAGCAGTGAGCCCCTTCACAAGCCCGCAAGAGGCTGTTCTCCACCATGAAACAAGGGCTTCAATACCAGAGAGTTATCAGGGTGTCACAGGCACTGTGTCATGTCACAAGTACCACCTCCATCCTCCTTTTTTCTCTTCAACATTGTCCTCACAATTGCATTTACCACTCTACTACCCCTGGGAGTTTCACTGACCTAATTGGAAGCACTAATTATTTGTTTCTTTTAGACCACACATTCACAAAAGTCCATAACTGCTCCAACTCTAGTCACTTTTATCCCCAATAAGAAATATCTGACAATATAAATTATATAAACCAACCATTAACTGAAGGGCAACTCAGAGGAACACCACCTAACTAAAAGATGTGATTAAGAATTGGAGCAGATAATTCACCATACTTAATTGATCATTAACTGGTTACGTTTTTACATTCTCTGCTTGATCAACAGCTGGTTTAATGACTGTCTTTGGTCCAACAGTATATTCAAATGTATATCAAAACTGAAAATACTTTCTGAAATATAATTATTTTGCTGAATAGTTGAAGGCAGAGAAAACTCTAGAGAATTAACAAATTGTTTTAGAGGCTGTAATAGTCAGCCAAACATTTGATCCTGCAGTACAAGACTTTCAGTTTTCAGGGTTTTTTTCATCCAGACTCAGTCCTTGCAGCATAAAACTTGTACTGCTAATTGCAATGCTGCTACTTGTCATGCTATTTCATTCTTAATCCCCATTTTTTCTTTGAGGTACTTACTGAATGAAGAGACCAAATTCTCCTGTGGAAGTTAGCAACAATTTTGCCATAGAAACAGGACTAAGTGCAGTGTTGAACAATCGTTTTGTGGGAATTTAGCATCCATAAGACACAAGGCTTTACATCTATATTAGCCAGTTATTACTGTAGAGTTGTATTAACATCACGATGTTCTTTTATTTACTATTATTGACCACATTGGTTACAGCATTGTTCTAAAGACCTGTGAGGAGTATGGCCTGTTGTATTGCCTGTAGAATTGCCTAATTGCCTCAGAAGAATCCCTGCTTGAATGACCTAACGATTTCATAAAGAAATGTCTTTTTATAAACGAAATATTCACCAGGAAAAATGGCATACTGACAAAGAATAATTTTGATTTGATAGCTGTAAGAAGTGGTACCTACCATTCTTAATCTTCTGTGCTTTTTTTTTTTCTGTGTTAATGATTTAGTAACTTAAACTAAAACTGCAAACACATTTTCTAATGTAATCAGTTTTGAAGAGTCAATGTACTATGGAACCAAGATCCCAAATGGTGAAATTTGACTTCCAGGACTACTTTAATGACCAGTTCTTCTGCTCTGAAGTACCTCATAATAGTATTTTTACTGCAAAGAAATATGATATAAGGTGGCCATTGCAAAAAACTAAATGTTCTTGCCTTTGCCACTACATAATTGGCAGAGATTACTGACTTTGCAATGGGATGAGCTCAACTGAATTGAGGACACATGACTCTCTTAAAGTCCATTGGGGCTTTACTCAGAAAAAAAATTAAGATCAGGGCATAAAACAGCTGTCCTTAGGGGAATGACAAGCAAAGATGCCTTGAAAGTTTCTTCTAATTAATTAATTAGAAGAAAAACAGTGAACCACGAGAACAGACATTTAAAAACCCAGCATTTAAAAAATGTGATGAGGAAGAAGCACCTAACGTCTTGAATATACAGCTCCTGTATGATCACTGGGAGGTAGTTGTTTCCCCTGTTTACCAGTAAGCTACTATGATCTGGAATGAATGCTGAATTAAAACACTTTCATTTAAAGCAATACAACAATTTGAGGTCTCTGGCCACTAAGTGTTTCAATCCTGCTCATCCTGACTTAATTATCAAAACTACAAAGGCTTTTTAGCCAGAAAAGGCCCAACCCTGAATAAGGTTACTTAAATAACTAAACAAAGCTCTAGCCTTTCAAGTGCAAAAATCATTAAATTCTTGCTGCAGAAAAAGAATATGAGTAAGGTAAAAAAAAAAAGTTTACCATTGATTCATTTTCACTAAAGGAAACCCTGCATCTTTAGCACACCTCAAATCCTGTGCTGTGTGTGAAGTTTGGGATCATTCTGCAACAGCCACACTGGTAGGGCCAAATCCTGCAAAACTTTCCTTGCTTCATCTCATGAAGGTGAAATAATGTAAATTAGCACTTTAGAGCTGGTGTGTGGCTAATTATGTTAAGTTTTTCTAAGAGTTCTCTCCTGTAAAATATCATGTAAGTAATTTGTATGTAGTCTCCTACCCCAGAATTCACAACGTATGAAATTTCCCTTAGGCGCCAATAAGCGAGACAAGGAGTGGTTGTTTTATTTTATAATACTCTGTACGTTCAGATGAGCTATTGGCTCCTGTTTCTCATTACTACACAAAGCAAGATGCTTTTACTGATGGACCAGTGGCTTAAGAGGGTTTTTATCTTCTAATAGAAAATTATGCAGTCATTTAAAGTCAAATATGGAGAAAAATTAGGGTGGTCAAAGGAAATTGCTTTTTTCCCTAACACTGATTCTATACGCACATGTCTAGAGGATTTTTCCTACTAACTTCAGTGAAAATTGGACTTGAGCCTTCAGAGCTATGCATTCACGCTTCACTAAAGGTTAGCAGCAAATCTTTCACTACCTTCACAGAAGGCCCTCTGTAAACTAGAAAGTTTGCTTCTGCAATTCATGATTCACTAGAGTGGTCTAATATTAATTACTTCGGATTACTTAACAGTAAGCTCTTCAAGGACTAGGACCTCAGTTTGTGTCTTCAAGTTGGGGAGAAAATATTTGGGCTCCAAATACTGGAGTATTTTTTTAAGTGTCATATATATTGTAAGGTCTTCTACATATCATCTTATCTTTGTAAAAAAAGGTTAATTTATGGGCTGTAGCTAAAACCTTCATAAACTTTTCAAGGTAATTCCCACCATATTTTACTTTATCATGCACAGTGACACGTCAGTATTATCTCTATATACCTGCTAAGTTTAACACTTTTCAAACAACACCTTGTATTTGTGACAGTTAAAAATAAACACGAAGTTTTACCCATGAGAAAAAAAAAAAAAAAAGAGGAGTACCAGGATCACGGTTAAGATTCCTTTTCTAGGAAATGTTGCTCTCTTGATCCTGAATTCCCTGAGTTATTGGGAGTTTAAAATGGTTTAAATGTGTTTGGTGGAAAATAATTACAAAAGCCTTGCAATATAATTTGCTCTGTACACAAGGAGATTTGCAACTACTAAACCTAGAAAACAGCACTTATCCACAAGCCTTCTACACTGCACAGAGAAAGGGTCCTACCCACTGGCAAATTTCATAATTCCACATTAGCAGACTCAATTACAATATCCTCTGCAAATAGCATATCAGTGCATCATAGTTACAGCAATCAGCTTGCTTACTTCCAAAATGGGATATCATGGCGCTGAACTCAACCGCACTGAGAAATGGCACAGAGTTTGGAGAGGAGTGGCATAGACTGGCAGCAAACCGTTTTGTGTCACAGTGGAGAAACAGCAGAGAGGGTGGACGGGCTCATGCACGGTTCAGAAACCTGGAAACTCACCATCCACCCGCCCAACGTGCCAGGAGTGTTTGAAAGCTCAAGAAAACAAATTAATAAATAGAAAGAGTGACATCCAACTAAAAGAGGCCTCTTTCTCCCTACTTTCCAAAATGCTGCTTGCTATTGAGTTAAATGCTTTTATTGATCCCAACCGCCTCAAACAAGCTTTACAGCTTGCAATATCCACAAACCCAGCATAAAGGGACTAATACAGAAGGCAATTTTCTACTCCCGAGTAAGATCTTGTATCTAAGCTGACTTCCGCTCTCTTAATTGATTTGCTTCGACCATTCCTTAATGTTGATGAAGTGGACTGAGTTTGGATATTTTTTCCCATTCTCTGCAAAACTTCAACTGGAAAAAAAAATAAATACTCTTAGTGGCAAACACACACACACAGGGGAGCGGGGAGAGAAAAAAAGAAAAAACACCACTCCTGACCCCAGCGGGGCTCGAGTGCCCCTTGCCACATCCTGCCCCCGAGGTGGCCCTTCGGT
>NW_010515557.1:0-7983 GCF_000687285.1 Phaethon lepturus
TGTTGATGGATTGGATCTTCCTGTTCCTTCCCCTCTCACTGCTTTCAACTGGAAGGAAGGAAGAAAAAATAACAGCTACTTTAATTAAAAAATTTCAGCTACTTTAGAATCCTGAAATAGCTGAGTGTAGGGCTGTCTAAGCAACAACCACACTGGGGCTGGATCTCCATCTCCAAAGAGCCCCCAGAAGGCTCACTGCAAGTCAAACCTCACTGCAAACCCCTCTACAGACCAAACCAGTCAGATCCTGTGTTCAGAGCAGTCTTTGCTTGTGGCTGGTATCCCCCTCTTGTGGGGTTTTGCTAAATTACATGCCGAAACTCTCCCATCCGTTGTCTCTGAATCCGTGTCTCATTCACAGCCACGCTGCTGCCTGAAGCACTACTTTGCAATACAAACGGGCCAAAGCTAGACGGGAGGCGATTCCAGTAGAGGAGTTTAACTTATTTTCAATTTAATCACTAATTTCTCTTTATTGGGACTTCTCAATCTGTGTCTTTTCTGCTTTTTCTGCTTTTTAGTTTTCTTTTAACTGTTTGATGCAGAATTTTTTGAAAAACTAATGAGTACTTGAGGCTCATCTCATGCTTTATTTATTTTTAGGGTCACAGGTCTTCAAAGATCTCTTGACACTTCAGTCAGTACAAAATGCGGGACTGTGTTGTGGAAAGAAGCAGCTGTGAAAATCACTGAATATGCACATTCATGACAGTGCTGTAGCAAAAGGTATTAAATTTAGTAATCTTTTAGCATGTATAAATGGGCAGAGTGAGGAGGATAAGTAAAATTATTTTTACTGCACTATATGGTATTGCTGAGAATGATACCGGAATGCCCTGTGGGAATTTGTGTTCTCAAAGGCAAATATCAACCCTAAAAAATGAAAAAAAGGTAAGAAAAAAAGCACCGTGCCTGATTTTTTAGACTGGAGAAAATGCACTTCAGTAGGACACATAAGAAATTCAGTGTGATGAATTTGTCAAATAAATGACTGAGAAGCGACTGGATTATAGCAGAAAAACACTTTCAGGTAAAAAAAAATAAATCCTGTGTGCCAGTGGGTTCTTCAGTCAAGCAGCAGTGGCTCAAAGGCCGTGGCTGCCAACTGATCCAGAGTCATTCAAATGAGGGATAAGGCCCAAATTAATGCCAAGTGTGATTAATGCCTGGCACAGACTCCCAGGAGAGATGATAGAGCCATCTTTTTATATCTGTAAATTAGGTGTCACCTTGTACATATTTTAGCCAACCTCAAGCTATGCTTTTATTCAAGACAAGTAATTGGGTTAAGTACAGAGGTAACTGGTTGACACAAGTGGTTTGTATTACATGTACAGTTTAAATGACTATGATGTCCCCTCCTGGAACTTAATCCTATGACTTTGTATTCTCTTGTGGTTTCAAAACCAGCTGTTTACCAATGTGAGAGGAAAGCACTTAATGAAGGAAGAAGGTCTCCTCATGCTCCTGAGGTACCCTGTGAGCATCTATAAAATGCCAAGGGATACTGATTAAATGAAATATTAGGAAAAATCCCAAACTTAAGTACTTGACTGTAGCAGAGACACCTGTAAAGGTCAGATTTGCTGCTACGTGCAGAGTAGCAGGTGACTGTTACAACATCCTCTTTGAAAATGCTAGCTGGCAACCTTAAAGCAAAACGCAGCTTTGCTGCTCAGAAGGAAGAGTGAGTTGGTTACTTCTTGATAGCTGACATAGTGAAATGAAGATGAGCATTACTTTACCAGTGGAATGTCTGGGAAAAGGGGAGGACTGCTTCCTCCACAAGCAAGTAGCTGAGCTTATAAAGAGAACTCTCAAACATACCGTAACTGCAAAGAAGAGAAAAGCCAAGGCAAGACTCAAGCAAATCCATTGGAGGGACAAAGAACAGCCTAGAAAAAGGGCACCTCTTCTATTTTACTGTCTACAGCAGTTCCCAGTTCCCTTTTACTAACATCTGTTTTCCCTCTACTCTCTACTGCTACAGTCTGGGCTTGGATGTGAAGAACCATAGAATCATAGAATGGTTTGGGTTGGAAGAGACCTTTAAAGATCATCTAGTCCAACCCCCTTGCCATGGACAGGGACATCTTGCACTAGGTCAGGTTGATCGAAGACCCAGACCCATCCAACCTTTGAACACTTCCAGAGATGGGGCATTTACAGCTTCTCTGGACAACCTGTTCCAAAGTCTCACCACCATCATCATAAAAAATTTCTTCCTTATGTCCAATCTATATTTACCCTCTTTTAGTTTAAAACCGTTGCCCCTTGTCCTGTCAGTACAGGCCTTGGTAAATATTCTTTCTCAGTCTTTCTTGTAAGTGCCCTTTGTATATTGAAAAACCACAATAAGGTCTCCCCAGAGCCTTCTCTTCTCCAGGCTGAACAACCCCAACTCGGTCAGCCCTCTGATCATTTTCATGGCCCTCCTCTGGACCTGCTTTAATAGTTCCATGTCCTTCCCATAAGGGGGACCTCAAGCTGAACACAGTACTGCAGGTAGGGTCTCACCAGAGTGGAGTAGAGGGGCAGAATCACCTCCCTCAACCTGCTGGTCACATTGCTTTGGATGCAGCCCAGGATATGGTTGGCTGCGAGTGCCCGTTGCTGGCTCATGTCCAGCTTTTCATCCACCAGGACCCCCAGCTCCTTCTCACCAGGGCTGCTCTTGATCCCTCATCCCCCAGCCTGTACTGATACTGGGAGTTGCCCTGACCCAGGTGTAGGACCTTGCACTTGGCCTTGTTGAACCTCATGATGTTTGCATGAGCCTATTCCTCAACCCTGCCAAGGTCAAGAAGATACTCAGACTCTGTTGCCCATGCCACCTCTAGCCCTGTTGACTGGTGGCTGGGGTGCTTCAAGACTGAAAGCAAGCAATGTGTTGCTGGACAACAGCTTCTGTGCCAAAGCTGAAGTGCTAGAAGTGGATTATCAGTGAGATGAGCCTTATCCTTTGCTATTCACCAAAGGGACAAACACAGGCACCATGAGGGACTGAGAGAGGGGCTCAGGGTACTCTGACAGGAGATCCGGCAATAGTAGGACTGAACAAGTAAGGATCATAGAACCAGCCCCTTGGGGAAGTGGACACAGGATGCTCCCTGCTGCCCAAGCAGCCTGTCCTTCTATGGACAGTGCCTACTGCACTGCTCACTGAGTGTTCCCTATGGTCTTGGTTGTTCCTAGGTCTTGCCAGACCTTGGTAAGCTGATTTCCTCACAGCTCGAACACAGACCATGTTCTGACATTTGAGGAGTCCTGGTCTATAATTACCTAATGGGCTGTAGCAATGCAAATATTCCGGGGTGATCTGGTCTGAGAATACAGTGCTGGGACTTCACTGAGAGGGTAGCAGAGACAAAACAGGGTCATTAGAGGCAAGTGAAGTGAGGTCTGCCCGTTAACTTTCCCTTTGTGGGATACCAGCAGGCATTCTTGTTATTTAGAGCCAGAGCCAAAGAGAAGGTCCCGGAGAAGTCCTGATTTCACATTCAAAACCATGCAAGGGATTGTAATGACAAGCAGTCCAGGCAAGGAGTGTCTGAATTAGTGGGCAGTTCTGCTGTGAAAGAAGTCATTAACGAAGGTTGAAATGGTTTTGGCCACATTCATGCTATTGTGCTGTAAAGAAAAAGAGTTAGCTGCATGGATGAGGGTATTTCTAGTTTCCTCTATGCCCCGTTCCAAGATACAGGTAATGGGCTACGCAGTTAAAGATAAATCAATATGGTTTTACAGAACTGATCTCACCTACAAACTTCAACTTTTCTGGCTTGTGCTTTCAGTATGTTTTTCCTCACAGATCAAACTGAATATTTTTTCTCAAGTTTGTAATGTCCAATGACACTTCTTGGCTGAAGTTTCCTCTTCTCTGGCAGCAGCAGAACTGTACTTAATGCTTGAACACAATGTGATGGCAGATTCATCCCACCCCACATATGTGCCTCAGCCTTCCATGGGGCAAGTGAATGGCAAGTGAAGGACCTTTTGGACCGCTGCAGTTTTCAGGCTACTGTGATAGGGCAAGTTGTGTTTAAGGTTAGTTCACTTTTGGATTTGAGATTTAAAACACTGTGGCATTAGCTCTGCCGTAGAGGTTTGGCAGACAGCCAGAGACAGAACAATTTCAGCCAAGCAGATTTAATCTGTCACTGTGTGTGTGTCAGACACCTAAAGGTGAATCTGCAGCTGCAAGAAAATTCTGTTTTAATCCAATTTATTGTCATCTATGAAAACTTTGTATCAGTCTTTTTTTCTGAAGTAAATGGATGTTTCATTTTACTAGCTTCCCACAGTTTGAAATTTTCCATTTATAAATACACCATATATGTATACACACACAAGTATATATTTGCCTTCAAAAAACAGATTTATCTCTCAGTATCTCACAAGTGTCAAATATTTGTAACTGTCAAGAATTCAGAAATTGTTTTTTCTAAAACTTTCTTTTGCATTTCCAATTAGTTCTGTAGAAATTCCCATTTACACGTAAAGTCCAGTCTTCACTGTAGCAGTATCAAACATGTTTGAGATTTCAGACTTTGAGATTTTTTGAGATTTTCAGACTTTCTGCTGATTCTCATTTATTTTTTTCCCAAACCTTTTCAGTTTCTTTGCTTGTCTGCTGTGTCCAGATTTGCCTACTTTGGAGATCAGTTTGAGCAACTCTCCTTTCAGTCTTGTATTATTGTGCATAATCACACACATCGTTCCTCAGTATTTGAGAAAAAACAGAAATGTAGTTAGATGTTTTAGTTTACCTTGTGACTATTGCAGAACAAAATGCTAACTAAAAGTCAACTCTCCAAAGCATTTCAAGGTCTATTGAAGAGTTTTCACTTGAGATGTTATTGAATAACGTTGCCCTTTCTGCTAGTGGATCATCAAATTGCAAGGCCTTGCAAGGACTTTTTTCCTACTTGAATAAAAATCGCTGATACAAATTAGGTAAGTTCTTAGTATAATCTTGTTTATTTGCAAAAAACGTGCATAAATCCTGTTTCTGTGTATGCAGAAGGAGCAAACATTGGTAGGCAGTTTCATCGCCCATAAAAGTGGGTGTGTGTGACCCCAGGGACTGGACCCATAAAGGCCGTCTTTCAGCTTCTCAAGATCACACCCAGAAGTTTTTCCTCTGCCCTTCTGTTGTTAATGTTCATAGCTTACAGGCCCTACCCCATCCTCTTTTTTTTCAACCACTAAAACCTTTCCTAATTTATCTTCCTTAACTCTGGCTTTGTACATTCCCAATCAACTGAAAACAGACTGCGCTGAGGGGCCATTCAAACTGATCTTCTCAGGGAGGTAGTCTGGAACTCCTGATGCTTTAAATTCAAAACAGCATGGCGAAGACACTGTTTGAGATTAACTTAGTAATTTTATAATTGCAAATTAATATTCTTCAGAATCTTCCCTTCGTACCCGCAGTAGTCTTTTGATAAAACTTGTGTTGGAGAGGTCACATTACAAAAATAATCGCTGTATGTTTTGGTAAACATTTCAGAAAGGACAAAAAATTCAGTCTATGGCTCTTACATAAATCCAAAAACTACCACTGGAAAGGCAAGCTTTTAATCAGACTTTTACATGCTTTTTTGACCAACAGTCTTTTTAATCCTTCATTGCAAAATTAAAGCAAGTGTTACAGCACTTTATGGGACAATAGAATAGGTAGCAGATCCCCAAAATTTCGTCTCCAATACATCAGATCTGAATAATGAAACATGCACAGTCAGTAAGGCTGTGCTGGCATGGGTAGTTCAAAACAGAATGAAAACAACAGGGAGAAAAGTAAGGAGCAAATGCAATGAGAAATTAGACATTCACAAAGTCTCACATAAATTAGTAACCTTCCCAATTCTTTAATTTTGGGGCTTTCAAAAAAACTGTAAGTGATATAGGGGGAAGAAAATCCAAGTTGTTCCATAAGAATCTTTATAATTTTTTTTTTCCCCCATCTCAGCTGCAAAATTCTCAGTGTCGAAATAACATAAACCAAAGTCCAATTTTTAAAGTTCCCAAAGGATATCAAGTATCTTTTTTGCATCATAACCACCAAACAAGTCAGCCTTTTCCTGCTGTATAGAGGCAACCTGAAAACTCCCTGAAGATGGCAGAGCCCTACTGAACAAGGTCAGCTCCTGCAAGAACTTCACTTGCCTTTGATTCTCACCCTCAATGTGAGTCAGAGAAACAGCAGTGGGCATGGCTGTAACAAGGTTGAATGCATTCCAGATAAAATCTCAAGGTGGTGACCCTTCCCAGGAATGGGAATAAACTAGTACTCTCTGGCTTTAGTATTGTGATGGAGAGCAGTGTAAGTATGCGAGCACAGAGCACTGCTCTTCATTACATGGTGATGTTTCTGTGTAGGGCTGCTGCACAGGAGACCTTCTCTTATAATCAGAATTAAAACACTCGTTTTAGATAAGGTTTCAGCCTTTTATCTTGCTTACTTTTAACACTGCCTGGCCAAACAGGACAGCTTGATGACTTCAAAAAAGAATTTTCCCTGGATGAAACTCCAAAGAACCACCCTTAAGTATGCTTTTATACCTAATTATATCTACCTCTCTTTCTCAAGCATTTCCCGCTTCATGTTTTGTTAACATTTCAGTGTTCCCTGCAAGGCCCTGAGGAATATAATTTTGAATTTGGCCCAGCTTTGATGGGGCAGTTGGACCAACCTACCTCCAGAGGTCCTTCCAAACTAAATTATCTTATGACTCTATGATTCTTAACTGCTGAAAAATCACTCAGTTGAATGTCTATCACTTTTACTCAGGAATTATTATCTCACTGGTGAGATTATCCACTTATTCCATCTTAACCTTGCACTTCCTCATTGACACAAGTTTTAGTCAACAAGGTGAACTTAAGCAAAATATCATGCCAGTGTTTTCTTTGCTAATCAGCAAATAAGATCACTATGACTTTCCCAGATAATTGGGTCCTTTATGAATATTAATGTGTTCAATAATTGATTTATGTGAAGCAGTCTTCTTAGACTGAAATTTTCCTGCTTGTATTTCTGCGGAGCTTTTAAAGCACCAGAAGAAAACCCTCTCCAGTTGAGCAAGAGAAGCAACAACACAGTTCCCACAAAATTTAACAGGCTTTGGATTCTACTGCGAACAAAAATCATGTAAGAAAAAGATGCAACACAGAATAAATCTTAGGTAACTTCACAGCTGAATACTATTCTTGAGCTCTTGCTGAAAGAACCAGTTAATTTCTATATCTGCCAAATTTACTACATAAAATTAATGTAACTTGCATTTTTAAATGTCAGAGTCACAGAATCCTTGGCCATGTAGTCCAACACTCCTGCAATGAGCAGGGGCATCTTCCACTAGACCAGGTTGCTCAGAGCCCCGTCCAACCTGACATTGAATATTTCCAGGGATGGGGCATCTACCACCTCTCTGGGCAACCTGTGCCACTGTTTTACCACCCTCATTGTGAAAAACTTTCCTGCTTATCTCTAGTCTAAATCTACCGTCTTTTAGTTTAAAACCATTACCCCTTCTCCTATCACAACAGGCCCTGCTAAAAAATCTGTCCCCATCTTTCGTATAGGCCCCCTTTAAGTGCTGGAAGGCTGCAAGAATGTCTCCCCAGACCCTTCTCTTCTCCAGGCTGAACAACCTCAACTCTCTCAGCCTGTCCTCACAGGAGAGCTGTTCCATCCCTCGGATCATTTTTTGTGGCCCTCCTCTGGACTGTCTCCAACAGGTCCATATCTTTCCTGTGCTGAGGGCTCCAGAGCTGGATACAGGACTCCAGGTGGGGTCTCACCAAAGTGGAGTCAAGGGGCAGAATCACCTCCCTCGACCTGCTGGCCATGCTGCTTTGGATGCAGCCCAGGAGACATTTGGCCTTTTGGCCTGCAAGCGCCAATTGCCGGATCATGTCCAGTACTCCATGGTACTTCATTCCCCAGTACCCTCAATTCCTTCTTGGCAGGGCTGCTCT
>NW_010515558.1:0-36045 GCF_000687285.1 Phaethon lepturus
CTAGACAAGCCCAAAGTCCTCAGCTGCTCCTTATAGGGCATTCCTCCCAGCCCTTTCACTAGCTTTGTTGTGCTCCTCTGGACGCATTCAAGGACCTTTGCATCCTCCTTAAATTGTGGGTCCCAGAACTGCACACAATACTCACACAGGGGCTGCACCAATGCTAATTACAGTGAGATAACCACCTCTTTTGACCAGCTGGTTATGCTGTGTTTGATGCACCCCGGGATGCGGTTTGTCCTCTTGGCGGCCAGGGCACACTGCTGACTCCTGCTGAGCCTGCTGCCAACCAGCACCCCCAGCTCCCTTTCTGCAGGGCTGTTCTTCAGCCACTCCACCATTTAAGCCAATCTACAACAGCATGGCTGCCAATAAAGAACAAGGCTGCATTTTTCCTCTTCTTCCTTCATATTGGTTGATATGCTCAAATTTTAATTATTTCCAGGGTTGAGGTACAATTCACTGCAGAGCTACAAGAACTCTGGAGTGAGCACAAGGGAGGAGGTGAACATGTATATTTGGAGATGGAGGTAGTAAGTGGCTTGCAACTCCACCTTTGAGCTCTCCTGGAGTGCAGATAGTACTGACAATAGAGAGCAGGGCCTTGCGTATAGTGCTGCTCTGTCCATAGGCTTGCCTGACACTGTACTTTGAGTTTCTTACGGTGCTTGCCTGTTCAGGGTCCTCAGGGCTCTCTGCCAGCAAACTTTCACTCTCCCACACCGGAATAATGAAAGCTGAAGACTGGTAATATTCACATCAATGTGAAAGTGGGTTAAATCACATTTGGTAAATTAAAAAATGATCAATCTCACTCAGAGCTAGCAATGAGATAAGACTTAACTATGTATCACCCAAATGGGAAAAAGAAAAGAGCTGTTTACCCTCTAAGGCCCCTGTTAATGGCATCTCTGCCCAGAGCAGGGACATTCATCAAAGACATGTGGCTATCCTTTCGCTTCAGTTTTCCTTCCTCAAGACTGTTGTAATTAGCATTTCTTAATGCAGCTCAGCCGAAGCTGCCACTAATACAATCTGAAGTTGCTAACTACAATGTCATTGTGCACCGTAACGAATGTTTGCTTAAAGATCAATAGGTGAGGCCAGTGTTAATTGTTAAATTAAACATAAACATTGTCAAAACACATCCATCGTTATTCTTCCACCTGATGACATGAACCTGGAGGTCCCTTGGTGACCTTATATTCAGGCTCTGTGACCTTCAGGTGGTTTGCATCAGATTATCTTTACCTTATGCAAACTTAGTGTTTTAATTGATTGTTTTAGAATACAGCAGTTTGCAGAACTCATGCAGTCTCAGGAGGGTTTTCTTTGAGAAACACTCTCTGAGGGGGTAAAAACATCTACAGGATATTTGGAGACATTTGTAGGATATAGGGAAACTTGGAGTTAAATATGTCACATTTGGCAACAGCCTTTCAAGATAAAATCTATTCCTAACCTGCCTTGATTATCTGATGGACTCACCAGAGCAAAGAAAGTGTTGCAGAACAGACTATTTCAGGTGACAATTTCCAGATTCTTTGCTGACTGGTGGGATTCAGTTCCAACTATCTAGTCATGGGAAGAGTCGCATTTCTCTTAGGACAGGCACCACGGATGATGTAGGAAGCCTCTACTGGTGACCATAAACAATACTGGGCTCCAGCACAGTACAAGCACCATTGCTCTCAGTGACTAAGTACGTAGTTACATTGGTTGTAGCAGTGAACAGGAACCGATTCCTGCCCTGCTCCACCTTCCTACTGTGCTGCTACTGCCAGGTAATTGGAGCTTGCCAGAGGCTGCAGAGAGCCTCAAATAATTACTCCAACATGCATTATCTGTCACATGCATCTTAAATTCACTGTAGAATTTGAAGGGCTGTTCTAATTCATCGAGTCTGGTTCTTTACACCACAGGGAACAAAACTGCATAGGTTTTATTGTTTTGTCAAACATGATCTTAAAACTATTGATTTTTTTTTTTTCCCAATCACAGTGGTGGGATCTGTTGCAGAGCCTCTTTCCTCTGTCAGTTAAAAGCTTCCCTCTAACTTCCAGCCTTGATTTATTCCAAGCCAGTTCCTGCCTATTTGTTCTTGTGCCAGCATTTCAGCTTATATAGCTCTTATCCCTCCCTAGTGTTTACCCCTCCTATGCATTTCTGGAGAGCAGGCCTATCTCTTCCCAGCCTTCATGTTATTAGGCTGAACAAGCCCTGCTCTTTCAGCCTTCTTTCATAAAATGTGTTCTCCATTTCCCCAGTCAGCCCCGTAACCCTGCCAATTAGAATCTTAAACACGGGTAACCGCAACTGTCCCACTCAGGTTTTCCTTCATGCCTTCTGCAAAAACAGTAACAGTACTGTAGTTCTGCAATAAAATGGGTGTATTCTAGGATTGTGGTGATTCTGTTCACAACCGGGTTGCATAATGGCCCATCTTCATTCCCTAAGCATTTAATACAGTCTTTCACTGTGTCTGTCTTTCAAGTTGAGTAGTCAGTAGTTTAAGACAACAACTTTTGTTATTGGGCCCAAAGTGCGTTGACTTTGTACTTCACAATATCCAAATTCTGTAAGTTGATTCAAATTGACAATGTTCCCAAATTTTGTATCAGCAGTGTGTTTCATTAGCTCAAGCAACTCCATAACCACTTTCCATTTCTTCGCTGCTTCTTCCCAAGTCACCTTCCATCCTTGCCCATTTGACCACTCTTTTCTCCATGACAGAACACTGGTTTTAATCCTCACCTTCTCCATCACCATAACAAATTCCCTGTACAGCACAATATATTCAATTCTTCAGAGGAACCCAGCTAGACTGGGGCATCACACTGTTCTTGTCTTTTGCTCAGTGAAAGCTCTCCAAGGAGCCCAGCACAATCTCTCTCACAAACCCATCTTGCATTTATCCCATTTTTCATGTGCCTTCACGTGTTCAGTTATTTAAAAAGCTGCTTTAAAGCACTGCATAGTATTGAGGTACAGCCAGGAGTTTCCCTAATCACTTTTCAACAGCTGCTCCATCCTTTATTACAGGTACTGTGTCTGCTACTTTCCACTTAAATGCTCTGGGCAGAGTACTCAGGCTTTGAACAGTTTATTGAGAATCTTTGCTAAGGGGATGGTGATTTCATGTGTCAGTTCCTTCTCTCTCCTGAGACTGACCTGATCCTCACAGACTTGAACACATGAAGCGCTTGGAGTTCTGCATATTGCACATGACCCTCTCCAGTTCTATTCACTCATTCCCATTAGCCATCTTCATCCCTAGGGAAAGCTGAGATAGTGTCCCCTCAACATCTGGATGACACATACTAATCTCTAACCCATGCTTGTTGCATGGTAGACTCATTCCTCTGTCTTTTCATTTATATGGCTAGTGAGCCTTTTATTGTTTCTTTTCTTTACTGTACAAGATCCTCTCAGTTTCATACCCTAATTTTAGACCTTCATCTCCTAACCTTCAAGACATGGCTTCTTTACTTAATCTACCTCTTCTTCCATTGCTAGCACATTCCATTTCACTCCATATAGCCTTTTCAAGGCTATTATTTATTTACTCAGGTCTAAATCCCTTCCTGACAGGTTTTTCTCACTGGTGAACAATGCAAATTCCAGAAAACTTGTACACTTTTAAAGAAATCTCCAGCATTTTACATGTCCAAACCCTTGAGTTGTCCTGCCCTACTAATTTCACCTGCTTTAGATACCAGCATGAGTTACTGCTGGCCATGAAAATGTACAGTTTGGGGACCCTCTCTTTGCCTTTCTTACAGGAGGGCTGAAACCATTAACAGTGTTAACATTTGTTAACTAGCTACTCAGTTAAGGGCAAGATGAATCCTGAATGGTTGTGCAAGCAAGCTGTCTTCCCAGCTCTAGGCAGCTTTGCGGTAACAGGGAATGCATGAAGCTTTGTCTGTCTGGGCTGATATACAGCCTGCTGCTTTTTAGAGTCCCTAGTTGAAGCCTAGACAACTCCCCAAGCACCAGTGGAAATTTTGAACCCAGGTTAACAGGTAACAACTCTTCTGCACCGTGATCATCCCATAGATCAAATTGTCTGCCTGTATGATTGAGGCTACACATATCTCTCCAAGTCTGCACTGGCACGACTGAACTGTTATTGGTGTTACACAGAAATAAGTTGCCTTCTGATGGGATTCTTGAGTGGAGCACTACATAAACCCTGCAGTTTTAATTTGCTGGAAGGAAGAATACCACTTTGATATTCACCCTCACTTCTGTCAAACAAGATACGTGCTCTGATCTGCCATGACTGCAATTTCATAACTTCAGAAATACACAGCCACACAGCAGCGAGGATGTGTTTTTGCTAAAGTCAACAAACCCAACGTGATGCTGTTTTAGGCTTCCTTTTATTTTTCCCTGTGTTATTAAGGCTGTTTGGTCTTCTCCTAATAAACACATTTATTCATGTTACACAGATTTGAGATTTGATAATTACGTAAAAGCATGCAAATCAAGCATAGCAGGATCCACAATAAAACAGTAATAATACCACTGAAATTTCATCAAGATAAAAAGGACATAGAGAGCTAGAATTAGGAGGACTGCTAAAAAATTAAAACAGCCTCCTTACATCCTCTTCCTTCTGAAAAACATAGCAACAAAGCAAGAAATGGAAAGAGAGAGAAATCTCCAGAATTCAACTTCTCCACACCATTAATTATGGCAGTTAGAAGAATCAAGCGCTTTGGACAGATTTTACCCGGATTCAGGAAAGCGCTTTAACATGGGTTTAAGTTTACCCTCTGTTTGGAAAGTACTTAAGTATAGGCTTAACTTCGAGCAGACGTTTAAGTCCCCTTGACTTTAACATGTGCTCAAGTGCTACCTACAAAGGAAGCATTTTCCTGAAGCAGGAGACCATCTTGGCTTAGGCACTGGATTAGCTGTCAAGAGACAAGGATTTGTTCCTGGCTCTACCCTTGGCCATTGACAGGGTGAGCCCAGGCAAATAACACCCCTACTCTGTGCTTCAGTTTCACCACCTGTAAAATGGAGCTAACTGCATGGCCCTTTGCAAAATGCTCCAACGTTGACTTACGAAAAGCATTATATTTAAGAAGTACACATTCATGTTGTTATACTCGGGGCTTTCTTGCACCGTCCTTTCAAACAACTGGTGCTGGCAACTGCTGGACAATGAGGGATCTCGGTTGCACCTCCTCCTTATCATTCCCCATTAATTCAGAATAAGGGCTGATTGAATTGGCCGATTTCCACTTTTTATACATCTCTTGAGACACCTACCTTTTTTTTTTTAATTTTAGCGTAAAAAATTCCATTGAAGTTAATGGGTTATTAAGTTGTTGGATGCATTTTACACCTTCATATGTGAAGTGAGTTTGGATTTTCATTAGTTAGAGCTAACACCAATTTTCAATAAAATATTAACCAAACACACAGAGAAATAGTTCATGTGGATCTATCCACTACTTCAATAAAATTAATAGACTTAGATATTTACTCTTGCCCCAGCAGTAATATTTTCCCACATTACATTTCAAACAATGAAATGACACTAAATTCATTTAAAACAAATTTATATTATTGTTATTTTAAACAATACTTAATTCAATTTCAGTGTTTGGCATGCAAAGTTTGAAAATATCAATATTATTGTTTAATGTTAAAAAAATAATAATTCAGCTACAAATTATTAGCATATGCAAGCTTCTCAAATGATTTCCAGGACTGGTATTTACATTCAACTGAAAATGAGCAAAACCAGCCAGATGTAACTGTGCCACACAGCGAATGGGGCTGCTAAGATTTATTAAAAAGGACATTCAGCCCCAGTTTCAGTCGTCTCACCTGCACTTGGTGGCAGCTCATCCAGAGGAGTGTCACCATGGGTTTGCTGTGGCTGAACTGAAGAGAAAACAGAGGGACACAGAAATGAAAAAAGATGAGGAGACAACCCACACCTTGCTCACTGTGGAGCTTTTTGGGCTATATTTGTCACCAGCAAACCTCTAAATATGTGGCAAATAACATCACTTCCCTCACAGGTGGGGAAACTGAGGCACCGCAGCTCTTCTTACCATGGAGGACACTGGAGATGATACAGCCATGTGGGTGCAGGACATGAGCCCTTGCCATTCCAGCCCATCCTCTCCAGCTCTCACCTCCCTGTCTCCCTCACGGTCAGCATGGCTTCTTGCACAACAGGTCTGTCCCTGGTGAGGAAAGGCCTCAGCCAATGGCTTGTCCTCCACCACACAGCTATGATGAGGCCACCCCTCAGGGCCGGGGGCGGTGGCAGCCATTTTGTGTGGGCTCCTCGCTGCTGCGGCTTCCTGTCATGGCGGGCCCTGAGGGGAGAGCACCTGGAGCGCAGCGGTATTATTACTTAGTAATAGTATGTTTTGTATACTATAATATAATAGCCTGAATTGTTATACCTCTGACATATTATTCTAACATTTAGATTAGCACATATGCTGCAGGGAGATTATATGTCAGCTTCTAGCTCAGCACAGAGTGGATCTGGTGGAGCGCAGGCCACAGTGGGTGAACGCTTCGGAGGGAGTGCTCTACCCAGCAGTTTCCTTAAAGGAAATCAGATGCCTTGCAGTATCTTGCCCTCCCCATGGTCTTGTTGGGAAAAAGGGCATTTTAATCCTTTGGGCCAGATATTTTGGCTGAAGAAGAGGAAGGGGTTAGTAAGAGAAGACTAAAATAAGCCCTGGGTTCATTTGAACTGCCTGGAGGCTGCTGGGAGGATAACAGCATTTGCAGAAACGTGGGGCTGATTTCTCGTGCTTTCACCCCACATATGACCAGTTGGGTTAGCCAGCCAGCATCACCCCTTAACCCCAGTGTCGCTCAGCCATGTGCTGGCTGTCCCATAGCCAGAGCAATCTGTAGGATCAAACTCTTCTGCACATGGGATTTAACACCAACCCATGGGGAAGCAGTGTCAGCCCTGTTAAAGTGAATCCCACTTTGAGCGAACTGCATCCAGCTCTGGAGCCCTCAGCACAGTAAAGACATGGACCTGTTGGAGCGGGTCCGGAGGAGGCCACCAAAATGATGAGAGGGATGGAACAGCTCTGCTGTGAGGACAGGCTGAGAGAGTTGGTGTTCATCCTGGAGAAGAGAAGGCTCCGGGGAGACCTTATTGTGGCATTTTAATATGTAAAGGGATCTTAGAAGAAAGATGGGGACAGCCTTTTTAGGACAAGGGGTAACGGCTTTAAACTAAAAGAGAGTTGATTTAGACTAGATCTAAGGAAGAAATTCTTCACAATGAGGGTGGTGAAACACCAGAACGGGTAGCCCAGAGAGGTGGTAGATGCCCCAGGGGCAGGTTGGACGGGGCTCTGAGCAACCTGATCGAGTTGAAGATGTCCTTCCTTATGGCAGAAGGATTGGACTAGATGGCCTTGAAAGGTCCCTTCCAACCCAAAGATTCTATGATTCTATGAAACTGCATTTGAAACAACAAACATTTTAAACCCTGTAAACCACATGGAGTGTCAAGGTAAATAATATGCTCATGATATGTCCCTGAATGCTCCACCAGCAGGAAGGAGATGCTCCATCACTTGGAAATAAGCCGCTCCCTGAAAATTGCCAGGACGGCTCTTGCTGAGCTTTTCTGCTAACGACAACACATTCACAGAGCCTGGGAATGCTTGCAGAAAACCAGTGACTCAAAGCAACCTTTGAAGAAATCACAGTATATTTAGATTTGATCTTTACCTGCTAACATGGTCCTTTAAAATCCTTTTAACAAAGAAGCAGTTGCCATTTGAAGATGCCTTCCCCATGTTCAGCACTCAGAGGAGCTCTGATTCAGAATAAAACAAGTGGCTAGAAGAATGTGTGGGTATTTAGCTAATTAGACATTTGGTAAATTTGTGGTTTAAAACAATGCTGCTTGTCTCCTCCCTTTGCAGACTGCCAGTTCACTGGAGTGTTTCCCATGGATTGGCAATTAGATGTGATTTCCACATTTGTCTTCACGTCACAAAGTTTACTACTAAAAATGCTCATTTTGATGGTAGGCGTTTTCTAATTGCTTACAGCCTGCAGCAGTAATAGAAACCACTGGCAGCCACTGCACCTGAGTTTACTGTTGAATCAAAGCATTACACTCTCCTCAACTTTTCAGGAGGATTGTGCAGCTCCAGAAGTCTCAGCCAGCACTTTGTGTGGGTCAGCTGCACTGAAGTCAAGGATGGGGGACTTACACCTACCTGCTGACACAGCAAATCTGCTAGTAATTTGGGAGGTGGATAGGAAGATCGAGCCCAAGTTTAATAGCTACTAAAAATTTAGAGAGGAGGAATTGAGCTTTTTTTTTTTTCCCCCCCTTCCGGAAAAGCGTGTCAGTATTAAAGTGCTGATTTACAAACCTTTTGGAATTCATTCAGGTCTGTGACTGATATAAGCTCAGTCCCATGAAAGGCATTTTTGTGCAGTTTGTAGAAGGGACCAGTCTGCTATGCATTTCCAAGGTGGATAGGACAAGAGGCAACAGGATTAAGATGCAAAGGAAAATATGAATTAGGCAGTAGGAAAATCTCTGCAGAGTGAGAATTGTGAAGCAGTGAACTAGGCTGGCGGTGGTACAGTTTCTTCTAAACTGGAGATCTTTAAGAACAGGTTAGGGAAATAGCTAGCAGGGGTGATTTTGGTTTTGTTGGGTACTGGGACTGGGAGATGGACTAAATAACTTCCTAAAAGCCTTTTGAGCTTTATTCTTTGGTTTTATGAGTAGTGCAGGTCTTTCTCAGCCCACCATTGTAGGTATTGTCCCACCATGTGTATTTGTCATGTAAGTCATATGGGCACCCGTCCTCTCTGCTGGCTGGATCTTCTAAGCTCTTAAATGCATTCCCCTGAAGAGTGCATAGCAGAAGGGCGTATTTGACAAACACAATTGGAGATAAGCAGCCCTGAGGAGTTTTAGGACATTGAAGAAAGAAAATAATCTTCTGGTTTCTTCTTTGCACAAAAAAGATTTAAAATGACTCCATCCCCTCCGGACTGCAGAAAGAGACACTCTAAACCAGATAATCTCCAGCTCTTAGACAGAACATTTTCTCTGTTGATCTGGAAGATCTTTGCTAAGGAGGTCAGCAGTGTGATCCTGTTTTGCTGATGCACACAGGTGTGCAGATCTGAGTCGTGGCGTCACTACCAGGTAAGCAGAGGTGGGAGCTTCTTTTTCCGCTCGGAGGCAGATCCAGGTTGTGCTCACCCCTTCTTGCAGATGGACAGCACAGCACCTCCAGCCTGTGCATCTGTGTGGGCAGACCAGCTGGACCCCAGCGCAGCTAAGCTTGCCACGTCTAAGTCCATCAGCAGACACCATAAGACCAGCTCTCTCTTAGCACACTGCAGATGCTTTGTGCCTCACCGACTGCTTGGCAACATGGACAAGAGGCGTGCATGGGTCACAAAATATAGTGATTACTCTCATTCCTCTTCTTCACCATGCTGTGTAGACGTATTACTAGTAACTGGCTTATGTTCACCCCATAGGTCATAGGGTGGAGTAGAAGTACAGCTAAAGGCACCATCTGGTTGTCCTGATGCTTTCCAGGCTTGTGTCTTTGCCTGGAGCAAGCACACTTATGATGACGTATGTGGTTGTGCACATTCCACCTGCAGAGACTGCAGCTCTTTGTCTAGTAAATGCTGCTGTGACAAAGCTGTTCCCTATCACTCCCTTTTATTAAATATTTGCTAGAACATTGGCTCAGTGCTTTTCTCAGACTCTTGGATTTAGTACTGACAATAGAGAAGAAGCACAGAAACATTATATATGTGCACAGGGATAACACCTATAAATTCAAAGTCTGATAGTCCTGACATCACATTGTTTCTTCAGTCAAGCTTTGGGGAAAAAAACCACCTAAAATTATCTAGTTTATCTTTGTCTGGAACTGCAGGGCAGATGAGTTTTCCAGAAGGGATAGAAGGCTGCCATCGATTTTATTATTGAGTCGGTTTTAATGAGTCACAGTATTTTTGGAAGGCTTTTAAGATTACTGTAAAGTGCTTAGTTACAGTGGCTACAGGTGCCAAGGCAGGAAAGGAAATAACAAAGAAATGCAGCTGTATTGCTACACTTCCCCTCAGAACTGGGATCAGCAGAACAACACTCATGGAAAATGCAAAAGAAAATAGGAGAAGATGTAAGAGATGACAGAAGTCAGCATGGTCAGCTGCTACGCTAAAGCAAAACACATTTTATTTAAGGGACTGTCCAATGCTCCTTAGCTGCAAGTTGGAAAGGGCCACTGACAGACTCTGCATTGCCAGACGTTCAGTGAATCGCATGTTTGCCTTTCAAGCTGTCCTTTGGTTGTAAGTCATTTGCTCCCATAGCTGCCAAGCTCTACCACTGCCATCCTGTGTTGAACGAAACTGGAAACATCTCATTTAGCAGATGAGAGAAGAGAAGGCAGAAAAGGGGAGAAAAGGGGTGGTATGAATGGAAAAAGATATTTTTTCTTTGTGACTTGAATAGACTCTCCATTTTTTGCCATTCTGAAATACATAGGGAACAACTTGCAGAGAGCTCACAGAGATGCTCTGTGTTCTATGGAAAAATATGTTCAGTGTTTTCTACTAAAACAAATGTACTAAAAAGTACATTCTGAAGATCTGGGGATGGAAAACAAACAGAGCTAGAGAAAAAGCTTCCAGTTATCATATGATGTGCCAGGTAGATTTTCAGATACTTCCCATGATGATCAGACTCAGAGTTAGGTGGACACAGCAACCATGATTTCAGCGAGTCAGCTCTGAGCAGGAGCTATTAAATATGCACACGCCTGCCTTCGCGTTGGCATAGCAAGTGACTGAATGCACAGCTGGATACTTGCATATGCAAATACCAGTTTGTACGTGCAGATAGTTGCACGCAGCCCAGAAATCAGTTCTGACTTTGGAGGCCCATTTTCACTCTCATCCCACCGCCCCCACCCGCTTCGCCAGACGGGGACGTGCAGAATATTCTCCAGGCTGCAACAGCATCGTGAAGGGTCACCGCCGACTTCACAGCGTCTTCCGGCATCCTCAGCGCCGGCATTGCTCGCCCTGGAGATGCCACATAGCAACCTGGGCACCAGCCACCCTGCGTTTGCACACAAACACACACATACGAGAGAGGCAGGGAGAGCAAAGGAAACTACTTATTGTCTGCGGTGGAGCGGAGTCGCAGCGGATCCAGTCTTGTGTCTGCTCTTCATGCGTGACTGGCATGAGTCCCACCGCTAAGTCCTTGGCTGCCAGCCAAGCACAGAGTGGCAGGCACCTGTCCCTGCTGGGAGACCTGGCGACCCCGACTTGCCCTAACGGTTAGTTCTTTTCTAACATCACGTCTACTCGAATTTACCTCAGGATTTCCCCCCTCCGGGTGCCAGGGAGCTAGGCTGATGCCAACTGCTTCACCATGGATAAGGCAAGGAGCGTTCCCAAGCTGCACCCAGGCACCCTTGAAGCATTCAGCTGTACTCTCTTCACTGGAACAGATGGGGCCTATCAAGGTGTTAGCATCCTCCACCACATCAGCAAAATACCCCAGCACTGGGACAAAGTCAGGAGAGAAAAAACAAACCCCAGCGGGGCTCCCTCTCCACTGTCCTTAAAATGTGGTTTGAGGCATGTGCTGAGGATCAGGCCTGGCTCTGTGCTCCCACCTCAGGGGTGGCAACGGCGCCTGAGATGCTCCCCCGCATCCTTCACACAACACCACTGTCTCTGTACCCAGGGAATCACAACTCCCAGAGCTCTGGGCTGCATTTTGCTCCACTTTCTTTGGGAAGCCTGTTCCAGCATTTCCCTGCCTGCTCTTTTACGCCTGCAGCAGCACCTTGCACACACAGATCAAAACTTTTCACAAGTAGCTCTGCTGGAAAGGACAAGGGATTTAATTTCACAGGAGAGGAAAGAGAGACCAGTTTGGAAGGGTTTTTTTTTCCGGAAGTTTAGGGCAGAGGTAGGACTAGGACATGAATGTCCTTATTCTACAGCCTGTTTTGTACATAAAACTCTACCTTTTTCAGTGTTACAAATGTGAGTGGAAATATTTCCAAAGCGTGGAGAATTTTTGAGTGATCTCCCATTATTTCAGCTTTATTTATGCTCTCTTGTCCCACTATAGGCACATTTCACGTATCCTTCTGAAGAAAAAGAACAGAAGCTTTTCTTTTCTGACAAATGATCTGCACTGGAAATTGGCAAGTTTGGTGTACCACGTCCTCAATTTTAATGATATGAAGTTCATCAGATAGAAAGAATGGCAAATGGGGTTGAAGAGACCTTATTTTGTATGGTTGGCCCTTGCCAATAAAAATGGAGCTATACTGTGTGCAACAGAAGCTGCCTGCTCTGTGATGAAGAAGGGAGGGTGGCTGAAGGCAGAGCATCCCAGCTCTACTGCCTTGTGCCAGGCACTCGGTTGCTCTGCAGCCGCCTTTCTCCTCAAGCAACCATGGTTTCTTCTATCTGTCCTGTCTCACCTGACCACAGATCTTCATGGCCCAAGCTCTCACCTACGATGGGCATACAGTACCTACAGGCTGGAAGCTTTATCTCAGCAGGCTCCACTGCAAAAGAAATAACATGAGGAAACTAAAGATCCAAATCCTCTCTCTTAGAAATCAATGCTCATTTTGTATTTAGGTTCAAAGAGGTGCAGACACCAGCATAACCAACGCTGGAAAACAGAAAGGCCTGAGAAAAATACGCTTTATGCTAGAACGACAGACCAAGACTTAGGTCGGTAATATTCTCAGGCCTGTTCATGTGTAAAAACAGGCTAAAAACAGCCTAACAGCAGCGAGATGAAGGAAAAGCCATCATTTAGGGCAGTGGCAACTCATTAACCCAAATGACCTGCCTCTCTGGTGAGCGCTGACCCAAGGACTTGTGAATTTACCTCCACTGCCCAATAAACTGTCACTGCCCAGCTTCTTTAATTAAAATAGTCCTGGATTTGCAGGACCTACCCAGAGAATAAACTGGAATTTATCAGATTAGCTAAGCCAGATCATACATAGAGCATACAGGCTGGCCAACAGCCTACTTTGGACCAGATTAACCAGCTAAAATAATTGGGGATTTTTGCAAAGTCTGCCCCTAAAGACTGGCATTAAAGAAATGCACCAAATACTGAGCATATATTGCAGCCCATTTCTTTTCACCTTATTTAGTTCTTAGCTTGATGTTCTTTGGCAATTGCTGGGAATCAGCTTTTTATCTTTCACTAACCAGTGAAAAAAATTCTCTCTGCAGCTCCTTCAGGTAAGCTGTGTCAGTGGGAACTGGTGGATCTCTGAAAGGGTAGGTAAGGCTGTATTTAATGTATTTCCACATTAAAACTCTGTTCCCTTTATTCCTATGCTCTGGTCCCTGCATTGTCACCCTTGTGTAATGAGGAATGGTTAGTGGGGACTTTCTGGACTGATGTCTGAGTGAGAGCAGAGCTGCATCTTGCCATGATCAAGTCAGATGTCCTTGCTGAAAAAGGAAGAGGAGGTAAGAAAGTCTTGCAACCTGAAATGAATGGAAACCAGGTAGCTGCAGAATGCCCTGGGGGCTACATGTAAACCGGGGACCATTCTTCTGGTCTCCACAAGGGAAATGTGGTGCAGTGGTGCATCCCTCCACCTACTCTCACTCAGTTATGGCATGGGAGCTGTCAGCCACATTCTGGCAGATGTTTCTTTTGAGCAATATGGGCTTCATGGCACTCAAGCAAAACAGGTTTTGCTACCAGAGCCAAAAGACTGCAGCCACAGGGAGGAGCAGGAGGAGGAGCAGAGCCAGGAGACACCTGAGAGATGGATTTCCTGCTCCCTTTCTCTGTTCTCACCCTCCCTCCACAGTCCCTGCCCAAGCCAAACAGACAGCAGAGCCATGGACATCTTGTTCCCCTCTGTGGGTGCAACCACCCACTTGGCTTGTGCCTGGAGCAGGCCTTGGGCATTCTCAGCACTGCTTTAAACATACATGCAGCCACTTCAGAGGGGAATTAAGCTTGAAGTCTCTTGGGACATCTTTATGAGGCTCTGCTTTTCAGCGTTACTGGTTTCAGCATTGCTGCTTTCAGCCTTTCCCTTTTACTTTCCTTTTCCTTCAACATTTCACTGTTTTTTTTAACTACACAGAAACCTTGTCTAACAAAATTTGTAAAACATCCTAAAAGCAGGAACATTGTATTCTGCCGACCTCAGCTGTGAGATGTACCAGCATTTGCTCACCTCTGTTCTCCTTATCAAGGATTTGTCTGAACACAGCCAACAGGGGAACATAAAATAGCAGATAAGTGGGGAAATAAGATGCTGCTGTCCTGGAGTCCATGTCCCTGAACAGTGAGGCAATAGAAAGAAGGATAAGTCATTAAAGGACAGAGAAAGACCTTCTCCCGCTAATTTGGCTTTCTCAAGGAGACCAGGAGGTTTCTGTTTTGTTACGAAGTCAAAAGAGAAAAAAAACAATAGTCAGGTTTTTCATACAAGAGAATCACAGCTTTGTCAGAGCTCTGACTGGTTCAATCAGGGGCTCACAACAGCACATCTCTGTCTGTCCCGTAACTCACTCCTCCTTCACTTGCCACTCTGGACTGTACTGGTTTGAGCTCCAGAGAAAAACATTAAAAAACTCACACCTCTCTCACCAGTTGAAAGCAAATTTCCTTTCTCACAAGCCCACATCCATCCTAGCTCAAAGCAGCAGGCTTATTTCAGCCACGGCATTTGCAAAACCCAGCCCTGCATGCACAAGCTAACTCCTCTTCTGCACCCGTAATAGCCACCCACAACAATTCTGCACTTCCAGGCTAAAGTAGGGGAATCTGCTGCTTGCTGCTGGTTAGAGGATATGACCCCAGGATTACCATGAGGCAAGCAAACCAAATGCTAACTGGCCTGCAAATGAATCTTTACATACCCCAAACCAGGGCGTGCATCTGCTTTTTAGGCAGAGGGACAGCTGCCACAGCAGGAGAGAACAGCTCAGACCCAGCATTCAGTCTTGGCTGCAATGACCTGGCTCCTGAATTTCCACATGTGAAATTTCTACTGATGTAAATGAGGGAGCTCTGTATACTGAACAACTGCAAAACACAGAATAAATCCAAGCAGTAAGGTGTTTCTCCTGGGTTCTTGGAGAGCCCACCCAGCTTTAGCAATGCTCTTACCAAGGAGTACTCAGAGAGCTACAGGATCCAGGGCTGAACCCTGAATTTTTCACCAAATTTAGCATCTCACCCTCTTTTCTAGAAGCACATCCAGAAGCTGACCTAAGACACCCGCATGGAGGATATTATATAACAATGGAGATGATTGTGTGTGTAGTTTATGTAAAAACATTTAATCTCACAGCTGCTTCCCTCCCATACACCCTCGGCAAAATTTTCCTTCCATCTCCCATTTAAATACCTGGTATTTGATCATTTCACAGCATTGGCAAAACAAGCACAATGGAGGCAATGTTTACTCAGATCTATTTTTGTGTGTATATGTGCGTGTGAATTTTTGGCAGAATCAGTGTTTGCAAGAAGCAGATAAAACTTTTCTGTTCAAGAACCACTGAGAGCCAGGAATTGCTACCTGCCAGCAAATCTCTACTTACCAAGGGAGATCATGTCATTGTTAGCCAGGTAGAGGGGCTGGAGACAGAAATCTAGAGCACTTCCTTGTTAGGCTGTAAATGAAATAGTTGTTTAGCAATTACTCTAAGACAGAAAATCTCTGTGTGTGAACCCACTTCAAGATAAAATCCGAACTTGGTTTGCCTTGCTTATACGGCACAGATGCATATGCATCCTGGAAGCTACATAACCCAGTAATATTTTATTCACATCACACTCCAAGGAGCTCACTGACTGGAATTCAATAGAAACTGTTCTCTGTGTGAAAGTAATTTCAGAAAGTAATCTAGTTTATGGAAATGAAAGGCATCAAAACACAAAAAACACTGTTTCTGTACAAGTGCTTGGCTTCAAATATTTGACATGGAAATTTATATAATCCCTCTGGGGCACATGGGTTTCACGAGTGTTAACATCTTTTGAAATGAATTTCACAAATGTTTATTTGGAATACCAGGCATACAAATAATTTAGAATATCAAGGCATCTTGTTGAATCAGTCTTAATGATACAGATCTCAGATGGCTGCGAAGGTTAAAAGGTATGAATTTTAATTGGGTGTATGGAAGATGTCATTTTCAATCATTGCACTGCATTGCCAAAGCTATCGCTTTCCAATTCTAAGCTTCCTGCTACCTCCTCCTCAACTCCCTCTGTTACTTAAAGACCAAAATGAAACATTTTTCACATTTTATTTGTGTGCTGGGCATGTATTAAATACAGAGTTTGGCTGCCTATCTTGGTTTATACAGGACCCCATCACAGCTGTATTGCAACAATTCTCAAGCAATAAAGAGGTTGTGTTTTTCCAGACAGATAGTGGTATATTGTCATTTCAGTTTTATAAAACGTTAAATGATTAAAGGCAAACAGTGTCAAGGCCATCTCAGTAGAAACAGTTGCTAAGACTCTAGTCAAAGTCAGATTTTACAGCTGCCTTCTCTCTTCCTTGTTCTCATGGTGGGTCCCCTTACAATATGGTATAAATCACAAGTGCAATTGTTTTACCATTTAAAATCTATCTTTAAATTAATAGATCCATAGTTTTTTGTGACTTTGGATAATGTGGTGGATAAGCATGAAAAGAAAAACTAACTGCGTACCTGTTAAGAGATCTTGGCCCATCCTGTGTGGCAAAGGAGCAAGTATCCTCTGGGAAAAGATATCGTGTGATTGGGTAATTAAAAATTATCACAAGCCATAGGCAGTAGGGAGGCAAATTAAGCCTGCAAAAACAGCATGTGTTCTGAGAGCTCCTCAGGTACTGAGTGCTCAATATTGCAACTTTAACAGTCATTTTAAGTTTGTTCCTAACCTGGATTTGTAATCAGACAGATTTTATCCAAGATACTGCTTTTCTATATATTACCAAAGAAAGAAACTTGGGAGCAAAAACCGAAGAGCAGTTTGTTCACACAGAACAAAGCTGTTGAGCCCTTTGGTGGCTCACTCACTGGCTAACCTTAGATGTGGTCTACCAATGCAAGGGAGTTAAGTAGGGCATGTTCTGGGGGAAAAAAAGTTCCTCTCACATTCAACAGCCTTGGGCAAGAGCAGGCACTGTGCAGACCATGCCTTCAGAGAAATGAAGCAGCCAAATTTCAACAAACCTCTAAAGAATGTGCACACTACTGTCACTTGGCCAAACATGGGTGGATTTCAGAGAAAGAAGAGCGTGAAAAGCACTTTGTTCACAGGCAGCATATGGCCAATTTCCTTTCTACTCCCAAGTGTGATGATAAAAGCTCCACAAATGGCTCTGAGATTTTTTTCTTTTTACAAGCAAATTTTATTCCAAGAAATTGTCATTGTTTTCTCTGAAATGTCCATTGTCAGCAGCAGGAGCAAAACGAGTGTGAGGCAACCATCCAACCTACACAAGTCTGAACCACTGGCAGAAAAACAACATTGGTCTTCTAGTAGGACACATTGAAGATGCCCTGCTATAGACTGAACTGTCAGGTCTACCTACACCGATAGAGATTCTGACTCCAAACATCTTTATTTGCTAGGATTGATGGTCTTAACTATTTAATAATAACTATTCTGGGTCAGACGACTGACAGTCAGACCAACGACTTTGGACAGTATTTAGAACAAGAAGAGAATAAATATGTGATTGTGCTTCTTGAGAATAACCCTCCAGCCTCTGGCAATCTGTGCCTTTGGGATTTATGGGCATACCGGCCATACAGAAGTAGGATTGAAGGGGAGTAACCTGAGGCACAAATGTGTCTAGAGCATCCCTGGGAGATGTTGCACAGAACCTCTGATGAAAGTGGAATCCATGGGCCTTTAGGGCTGGCTCAGGGTTTCAACAAATTCACAAGCAGAGAGTATTTCCCAGTATCGTCTTTAAGAAGCTCCCATTTTAGACAACACAGGTTGGCCACAAAATTCTCTTTTTGTTTTTGTCCTCAGTTTCCCAGCTGTCCCCAGCCCCAGGTGGGTAGCTGGGCCCTGATGTTGCAGCCTGGTGGTGCACGTCTCTTCTCCATGGTGTGTGAGCACACACTCCCTGCTGCCAGCCCCGAAACTCCCCCCTTGTTAAGGCAGGCCGAGAGGAACACAAAGCCCTCTGTTTTGCTTGAGTCTCTCCTGTGAATAGGCGGAACAAATGATAAGCACAGAAAGCAAGAAGAAAAGTTGTCCAAATGGGGCATCAGTTTCCCTCAAGGGAAAGGCTTTCCTCGTCCTTCCCTTCCCCTCTGCCCTCTTGGATGAGAGTCAGCCTTCTGCTGAGCAACCTGCACATCAGCTTCCTCCATCTCTCCACTCACGCAATTGTCTTTCCCCCTTCCATTACACGTATGTCCTCCCTTCCAGCCTTGCAACAGAGGCTGTGAGCAATGACAAGGCAGTTGGGCTGGCTTCCAAAACTCCTCCATTAGCAGAGCAGTGACAGAAGTGTTCTTTGGAAGAAAAGCACCAGCAGGAGATCCTCAGATTCTTTTCTGAGAAATACATGTGAGCTTGTGATGTCTTCTCTGTGCTACAAACCATCCTTTCCAAACATCAGAGCAGAGAAGAAAAGGAGGGTTTGGCAGTATCTATCTGCCACAAAGCTGCTGGCTGCACTGGAGAGCAAGCTCTCGTCGCAGGCTGGAGGGAGTTAAAGGCTGCCCTTGCTGGAAATGAGGTGGCAAAATGGATCCCCTACAACGAAAGGAATTTTGCTGTCCTCCCTTAGGGACGTGAATCACCTGGTGCTGCTGTTGGTTTTCAGTGACAGTTGGCTGCATTTGCCATCAGTAACACATGGAAAATTGCTCCTAAGGACACTCAAAGCTTCGGGGTGCAAAGGGGTCCCTGTCACAGAGCGGAGCTGATGCTGGTTGCAAAAAGGGGCAGAGGCTGTCTGATCCTGCAGTGGCTGCCAACAATGCGTCCCTTGGCTGAGCTGTGTGCTTGGGGTGTGGAGCATCCTTTTTGTTCCCAAGAGCGTACTTACTTACTAATATGCAGAGGACAAATACATTTGCATGGGTTCTCGGAGAGGGTTTCGCCATTTCAAAGATGCTTTCAACCCCAAGTTTTCATTGCACACAGACAGCAGCACCATTTCAAAGGTCAGTTCCACTTTGTTCAAGTCTTCCATGCACTGTAACTGAATATGCTCAAGCATCTGCTGGTTTTACAGCTATGCTGACATCTGCTTAAACCTATGGGTACAGAGGAGTTCTTCCTGAGTCCTCCTCTTCAACAAACCTATTAACAAGCAAGCAACATCTGGAACCTGAATGCTTCTACCATACTGACTGGTCCATAAGGTATTAGTAGTATGATGTGTGCTTTTAAGTGCCCAGCATTAACTGATGCATTATTTCTTCTACTGATAGATGTGTGCACAACACGCTGATGTTACAGGTATCTAATAAACAGGGAAACCAGTTAAGAAACAAATCTTCCAGGTACAGGGTATATATGTGTCTGTATATAGTAGGATATAAGGCTCTGGGAAAACCCAGAGTCTTTAGGAAGCACAAGGTCTGCAAGACTCCCACAAGTGAGTGGCTTAGGAAAAGCCAAGAAGCTGAAAGGCATAGGAAAAAGGAAAGACTATCTTCCTACAAGCCTGCAGCAGAAAACAAGCATCAGGAGGCAGTGTGTGTGTGTGTGTATCTTTTGAATTATCAAATCCAAACTCCTGTTTGCAGTTATGTCATATGGGCCCTTACTTCAAACCAAGTGCCAAGGTGCCAGTTTGTATTACAGAAAGTATAACAGGCAGCTATTGGACCGGCTACTTCAAACTGTTGGGATCACTCTTCACAGCTCCTTCTCCTTAAGGTTGAGCCATGCAGAATGATCCCAACATCAAACACAAAAATTGAAATGCTGAAAGTGCTAAAAATGGTATTTTGCAGTGTATGTGATGTTACATTAGAGACCACAGTTCAAGGAAGGGGCTCAAATGAATGGTTGCCAGTTTTGTGTGTGTCCAGGATAGAAACACAGTGCAGGCCACCAAAAGGTCAAGACAGAACATTTGATTTGATTTGATACCAAAACCATAGCCCTTCATCTCACAAGTGGTGGAATATGACAACACTTCCAGGGCGCACACTTCAACTAGGGCACACACACTTCATCCGTGTTTGCCAGAATATGCCAAAAGGCTGAAAAGCAGTGTAAATTGCCATGGTCATCAAAACATGACAGCAGCTCCAGGACTTTCTGTGAAGCACCTCCAGCACCAAACAGGAAACTAAAACATCCTAAAACCCCTTTGAGGACAAGAAGGGCCCCCTTTAATCACCAAGTCCTTCCCATCACACTCCCCGGCAACCAAGTCATACAATCCCATTTCACAGGCTGAACAAGCATCAGCTTCAAATGAGCTGGAGCATTTGCCCCAAGGCCATTCCCAAATCTCTGTTGTCTGAGAGTCTCAAACTCTCTTCTGATATCCAGCCTGAATATATTCTTCATCAGTTCATGTCTCTCTGTATTTGCAGCAACACGGTCCATTAAAGCCAGGCAGTCTCACCCCTCCCACAATCAGTCTATGCACAACCAGCAGCTGCGTTCCCTTCAGCATGCATCAAGCTGGGATAAATCATCCTGGCCGTGCCCATGTCCTCTCTCACTCCTGCCCCCAGTTCAAAACAGTCCCCTGCTTCTGTTCCCATTTGATGTCCCCAGTCTCAAACCCAGACGGTGCACCAACGGAGCTCATGCAAAGATCTATCTGAAAAAGCAGAGAGCACTGCAAAAAGGAGATTATGTCTTTCACTGCAGAGATGAAGTTGGATGGACAGATGTCCATGAAGCATCCAGACATTGGGATGGTGACATCAGCCAAATACAACCTTGAAGATGTTCATCCTTCGCAGAATGTTTCTGCTTCACACAGTATAGGTAATTTTGGGAAACTCTCTTAAGCTGGGCCAGGTTATTGCTGCTCTCATTGCGAATGTTTTGGAAATGAGTTTCACAAGCAGTCTGGATCTGGGTTCGTGCCTGGTAATTGGGACACACATTTTTTTCCGCTTGATACAAAGCCCCAGATAAGCCAGCTGTGCAGGTCATCTCTCCTCCTCTTTTATTGTAGTACTGGAGGCACCGGTTAAAAATAACTATGTAAACCCACTGCAGGAAGTCAATGTCCCTCACTCAGCACTTCCAGCCTCTAGCATGCTTTATCCAAAAAGTGTTCACCAAAGTGCATGCATTTTAGGGTCAGCCCACTGGCTCGGGCCACCCCGTGGTACCACTCAGCACTGGGTGTAGCTAGGGCAGCACACAGGCAGGCAGAGCTGTGCTGTGCACTCTTGGGTGTCTTAGGAGTGAGGCACCCCTGGGATAGGGGACTCAAGGTGGGAACTTGCCATCAGGGCCCATGTCTCTCCTAGCAGACGATCCCATTCCTCACTGTCCTTTGACTAACAGCAGTCATAGGATAATTAGTCTCCTTAGGTAGATGCTAACCCTGGTGAACACGTTGAGCCCCCCAGATGAGTTCCCAAGGTTAGAGAGGAATTTGGGATAGAGTCTAGGAATCAGGATGGGCTTTCCAAGAGCTAGAAGGCCATCCTAAGCACCTTCCTCCTCTGTGACAGATGTGCCAATCGTCCATTAGCCAAACTACCCAGCTGGAGGGAGCTGGTTCTCAGGGCTTCATCCTTGGGACAATTCACACAGGAGAAAAATGGGACCCCTAGAAATGCAGGGCTTCAAATTAAGAAGGTGACCAAGAATCACCAAATTCCTTCCTAGTCATTGGCTTTATTTCACTGCTGCTTGAAGTACCTTTTGCAGGAACTTCAAACCCATTTAGCATTCATGTTGGTTTGATCACACTCATTGTAATCAGTATTTATTTGAATCTGAACATGCATTGTTGTGACTGGTGGTAAGGAAAGATCACATCTACAGGTTGTCATCTTGCTCACAGCAAAATAAGTTTAAAAAAACCCTACAATCAGCATTAAGGGCATTGCTTGGGAAATATTTTTTGTTCCAAAATGTAATCATCTATGGATACGATATTTATTTGTTAAAAAGAAAATATAAATGGTGTTTGGGAGCTCTCACATCGACAAAAAGACTACTTTTCCTGGCGTTTATAAATATTAATATGAGGCGCTAATAAAGAACAATACATAACAATAATGAGAATCACCAAATCCCATCATTTTTGACATTGTCATATCAACAGCTTAAGGATTAGCAGGTGAACTTTAAACATATTGCTTCCAAATAATAATAATAACAGTAATGATAATAACATCAGAATGAAAAAAAACCTTACTGCATTATATATTCTTGGCGGCTTTCTTCTTCTAATAGCGTTTACAGGATCATTGCTTTGAATGTTTGGATGACATGCTTAAAAAATTAACCTGAAGAAGAGGGAGGTCTTCTTATCTCTTTCCATTCTTGCAAAGCTTTGCTTAGCCTTGTCTTTGTTTCCCACTAACCCCTGACATTGACAGAGTCAAAGGCCTATCAAGTAATACCCTAATTTCAGGAGGATTTTATATATACATATATCTAGGCGCGTCTGCAAATGTTTTGTGCATGTGTGTACGTATATGCATAAAATGAAGCAGTGTTTTAAAAGATAAAGTTGCACCAGGTGTCAATTTTCACACCTCTTACTAAATACGCATGGTAAAAAACGATGCCACAATTTCATTGAAAATCCAAGCTATTGAGATCTAATCACTGCTTAAGCTGTGGCTTTATTCAAATCTGGATCACCAATAGGGCTCCGGATGTAAATGAAGTGCAAAGAGAAATAAAGCAAAGGAAAAAAATCTGTGATAGCCCTTTCCTTCAGCCATTTGATTCCCAAGTCCTTATCAGTCAATTAATGCATACTAAAACTTTAGTGGCAGCCTCAGTTTAACAGCCCTAATAGCTAGAGCAAGTCCCAAGCATTAGCCAAACAAAACACACTTTCAGCAGCCTTAATATGAGACTGAAAAAAGGTCAAAATAGACAGGCTTTACAGAATAAATCCTGAAGATCCATTCTAATTTCCACTCAAGGATCTTTTAAGCAGTTCTTGGATGCTCTTTATGGTACTTTGATCCAGGCATAGTTTCATTAAAACTTTGTGGCTTGGTATTTTTAAACCTGATAGCTTCACTAAACTAGTTCTCAAAATGTTAGCTAAGCCGCTATGCATAAAACTACTTTACTGTCATGGTGTCTTCTAATATCACCTAAATACAGGCTGTTGCAATTTTGAAAATGAACCTTTTCTACATTCACTAGATCTCAGCTTGGGAATTTTTGCTTTCGCACTTGAAGGCTGTCTCGCAGTATAAAGGGAAGGTGCTGCCTTGCCCCCTTCTTCTCTCCCTCCTTGAAACCTAAAACTAAAATTAGCTGCTGTACCTTATTTGTTCTGGAAGCAAGTTACACAGTACTTTTATCCACTGTGGTTTCCAATTGCAGGATTAACACTGGATGCTAAAAAAACACCCTAGAAAAATAACAAAACATTAAATGGTGGTTTAAAATCCAGTTTAATGATGGCAAGATAAATTCCCTAAAGACCCAGGAAAACAAATGTTACTTCCCACCTTCATAACACGGCATGTTAATAAATCTGATTTAACTGCCACAGATAAAAAAACCCTGTGTCTCCAGAGATTGTCCCTTGCACCCCTGAAAATGAGGATGGCTGAAAGGTTAGGTGACAATTTTCCTCCTTTCGCCTGGCATTCACAACAGCCTTGATTTCTTGAGGAGCTTCTGCGGTGCGTTTGCATTACAGTAGTTAAGAGAATTACAGAAATATGGCTTCAGAAGAGGCTGGGCTGAGTTTTTGAGAGAAAATACAAACAAAGGATTATTTTTAAAAATAAAAATAAAAATAAAACCGAGGAGATATGGTTCACACAGGCACCCTGTCCAGCCCTGCTCCGATCTGAGCCGAGGGGCAAACTCCCATTAACTTTCATGGGAACCATTTGGATGGTGCTGGGAAAAAAACAGCAAAGCTTGCAAGGGAGCCCAAAAAACTCCTCTGGGCTGTTGAGTAGGAGACTGCTTCCATGCATGGTGGACTTTTAAAGCCAAGGTGGACGTTTAAGGAGCAAAACAGGAGCTTATTTGTATAATCATACATGGAAGTGCAACTTCTGTTATCTGAGTAGTCACTACCTGTCCTGCATAGGTACAAAACATCATGCTGAAATGGGCCTGATGCTCATTTTAACCACAACCTAGTGGCTCTCTAGGGTTGCCCCATCCAGAGTCTGGACTCAGAATCCCATCCTCCAGCCTCACCTCTGTCCCCAACACCACCAAAGGAGGCAGAAGTGAGCATGAAACCCTTTGGATGCCCTTTGGCATTCGAAAACTCATGAGATATTCACGAGTTGGGGAAAAAAACCTGTCCCATCAACCACTTTTTGGGCACGGGCTGCTTTTGAGTATCTTATGCAATAGGCCACCAAATCTTTGGTCTTTAATGCCTCAGACACTCTCTCAAAACCTCTGTGATTTACCAATTTTGCAAGCAGCCACTGCCCAGTGGGTTGGGATGAGACTGTCCCACTCCTGCCTGGGTCCCCATCACCTGGCAGAAACGGTTTGGTTGTTTCCACCGCTTCACACACCTCTGATGGGTCAGCAGAAAACCCTGTCAACTGAATGTCTGACAAAAGCATCCTGATGTCAGGTATAAAGAATGCCACCTACAGCTTAATGTCTGCAAAAAAACCCCTTCGACTTCAGGCAAACAATGAACGTTTTTGTCTTCTTAATGCCCAGTATGCAATCGAGTGGAAATGCTACTTCCATCCTTAATCTACAAATGAAATTAAAGTTGTTGAAAGACACACGATAAACCAGGATCCTTTGTTTCTTACAGAAGAGGGGAAAAAATTGAAACCACTAAATATTTTAGCAGATTTACTAAATTTCCAATTAAATCTGGAATTATGGCAGAGCCTGTATCTCCCTCTCACTCCACCACACACATTTTCTATTTGAATAAAGTAGGTTAGACGCCGCGCTCCCTCCACCCGCCCACCAGAGCAGGAATATTAATGAAGCAGATCCGTCGCCGGCATGCTGGGCCAGCGGGGATGCTTGGGCATCCCTGGGCCCGAGCGTGTGGGAAGGGCTGGTTTATAGGGGAACAGCCTTGGCTATCCGGAGGGAGCGGGATATGCTAGGCAAGAGCACCCTCTGCCCGCTGGCAGGAGGGTCTGGCTCTATTAACATGCCCCCCACTCCTCCCCCTTCTTCCCTTTGCCGAGGAAAGGTCACGGGAAGCAGCTTACACAAGGCAGATGAGGTGGAGACCAAATCAGGACCCAGATTATGTGTCAGGGACTTAAAGGCAGGAGCGGAAGAACAGCGTGCAGTGCTGGTGCATGCTTTTTGCCCATTCCCAGCCCTTCCTCTCATCCCACAAGAGTGTTGGTCATGTCAAAGTAAGGATAATGGGCGTCCCCTTGCTCTGAGGTTTCCAAATGGGCTCGGACTTGGCCAAAAAGATATGAGAGACATGGGTGTGCTTACGGCTCTTCCGGTCTGGTCCAGTCCTGTTTGAAATTGAAGGGAAAAGAGATGTGGTGGTTGGACCTCGTGGAAGACACAACCTCACTGTCCACTCATCTGCTTGGGGGAAAGGTGGGGATTTCTCCCTTGCCACAGGTCAAACAACAAGGGACAGGCAGACCCACAGGGTTAATTATGATTAACCTGAAGCCTAGACCAAAAGAAGGTAACACTGTCTGTAAGAACAGGGTCAGGTCTGTGCTGGGTCAGGTCTTGGGTCCAGCCAGTGTGCTGTCCCACCTCCAACACCAACCATACTTTGTAAATGAGGTGAAGGAAGAAGCAGAGAGCAATCTATCCCAGCCATGTCCCTCAGCTTCCAGCAATTAGTGCTTCAGAGATGCCTTGAGCCAGGCTTTTGCGTTTAAGACCACCTCCTCTATGGTTTGGGTCCATGTCATTTCTGACATCTGTGGGCATGTCAACTCGGAGACATACAAGCACCAAAGAGGCCAAGGAGACTCTCACCACGAGCACTGCCTGCAGCGAGTGAGACCAGCCACGGGAGCATGCTGTACATGCGCCTGCGCGAGCAACGCGTGGGCAAGGATGCCCGCCTGCACAAAGGCAAAGGCAGACCTCCCAGTGTGGCTCTTGGTGTGGCTTATCCTCGCACACCTTTCGGCACCCATGGGTAACACCCACTGCGTGGGTACCACTCACAGGCACAAAGCTCTGCTGCACCCCTCCATCCTTCGACACCCCTCCGCACCTGCAGGGATAGCTGATGAATTTCCTCCAGGCTAATGCTACGGCAACACTCCTCAATGGGAAGCAACGTGCTATTTTGGAAAATATTTCCTATCACCTGGTGAAACCTGAGCTCCAGAGGAGCATTTATTCACGCACTCCTGAGTTTCCTCTCTGCTTGTTGGCCACCAGAATGAATCAGGACACGCCACTTGTTTCTCCCAGGTATTCTGAGCTGGGTTGAGCAGCTGCCTGTTCATTACACACCTTCACCGGAACCCTGGGCAGCTCTCGGCACACCAAGCCTTCCTCAGAGGGACTGCGAGGCAGTCATGTGGGACAGGAGGGACTCAAAAAAATTGCCTTTGACTCATCACTGACCACAGGCCTCTTACTGTCCTTACGCATTAGCTAAGACTTTCCTTCCCTGGACTCTCTGTGCATTGCTTCCTCCTGCTCGGTCTCTGCTCTGGCCGCTTGTCGCAGTGCTCAGGGCAGGCATCCTCCTCTTTCTTCTACTCTTGGGCACCAACTTGCATGGGCGAAGATAGTTTCTTGGTGCCACTAAAACAAAATAACAAAGAGGAAGATTCTTTTTTTGCCTTGTGTAGCAGCTAGGCCCATGCAAAGTTAGCACAAGGCTTTGCCATGGCACAGAGCAGTTGAAAATAAGGCCAAAGAAATCAGCAATTGTGTTTATTTTCTCCTCTTAAAAACAGCTCAATTGGTCCACTGCAACTTATCCCTGCTGTCTCTATTCATATCTTTTCTTCTAGGCAGCTGCCAATTGATGCTGCACGTTTGCTTTGAGTGGAATCTACCAGCAGGCCTGAGCTCTAAAATGTTGTTTCAGTCATATTTCAATATTTAGCTTATACACGTCTTGTGTAAGGCCTGGTTTTCCACAACCTTGTACGCCAAGAGCGCTGAGCAGTGTTATTTGCTTCTGGTCAGAAAATGCAAATTGCAGCTGCAGAAGGGTTTGCCACCTTGTGTGGGATCTCCTACACTGCAGATGCCCACGCCTGAGCTGGCAACCTGGGCTCCCTCCAGTGCTGACAGAGAGAAGGGGACCCCCGACCACACGATGCCCCTGGTCTCCCTGGGATCGCTGCCTTGGGTGTGATGAATGACACCGTGCCGTGCCGGCTGGGATGCAGCCTGGTCCCCTTCCAGGACAGGCTTCCCATGGCTGCTGGGAAGAAGGTTGAGCTGCCAAGGGGATCCTGTGAGGGGGGATTTGGAGAGGTGCCTTCATGCCCTGCTGCTCCCACCCTGGAGACCCAGTCAGGGGCCAGGTCAGGATATGTCCCGTTTTCCATGAGACATCACTAAAGCTGAGGAAAGAGAGGCAAGCATAGGAAATTCAAGGGAAACCTGCAGAGATGTGAGGTTACTATTGCAGGGGTGTGCTGACCTTCCAGAGTCACCTTCCAACCTCAGCTGGACATGACTGGAAACCATGGAAGGGTTTCCATCCTGTACCTCCGGGTCAGGGCAGGAGCGGGAGAGCAGCGACATGGAGGGTTCCCAGCAGACAGGAGCAGTAAGGCAATTTGGGGGAGTGCGGGCCAGCAACGACAGCTCAGAAACAATCCCTGTTAGCAAAATCCTCATCCTCTCACCCTCTCCCAGCATCATGCTTGTGACCCTGGAGAAGATCATGAGGCAAGTAAACTCATTTTTATTCTTCCTGTATTTTTGTTTTTCTCTGCTCTAATAATAAAGGACTGGGAAATATATCTACCTGCCCCAACAAGGACCTCAAATCTTGAGTGCACTGGTAGGTAAAAGTACATAAGACGTTTTGAATACCCACTAGTTAAATCAAAAATAGTCCTGAGACACCAAAACCATTTTTGTAACTAGGTTGGTTTCAGTACAGTTCAGCCATAAGAAATGTATTAGAAATGTACCAAAAAAAAAAAAAAGCAAACAAACACGTAATTATGATGATTTTATATTTTCAGAATTTAGGTCTGAAAATTCAGGGATTTTTTTTTAAACCAAAATGTATGAATTCTCATTTTGAACACAAACAATTTCCATTTAAAAATGGACGTATAAAGAAGAAGGCTGTGAAATCAAAAGGCTCAAATAATCCTCCAAATGAGACAAACCATTTCACTGCTGGCTGAATAGAGCATCACAAAGAGATGTTTCAACAACAGAAAAGATGACCTAGTCTAATCTAAATTGACTGCCCTCCAAACCCAACAATTTCCAGAATTCCCAGTGGGAATTCCTCCTTGCCATTGCCATGTGAGTGGCAGAAATACACACTACCATCAACCTGAGCTGGATACCTCGGTGGGAGATGGACAGCCCCAGACACTGGGACATTCACCTTGGCTAATGCCGGAGCAAGAGCTGCAGAAAGAAGGTCTCTGATGAAGGATGTGGACAGGCAAATGAGAGAGCTTTGCCAGAGCAAGGGCCTCAGTGCCATGAGCTGGTGGAGGGAAAATAGCCTCTTCTTACCAAGGGAACCCTTGTCATGGGGTCAGTCAATCTCCACAGCTTTTACTTCCTCTAAGGGGAAAAGGAACTACCTGCCACTGGGCTTACAGGGAAGGCACTGCTGCAAATTTCCATCATCTTGCATGAAACTCCACCAAAGAGAAGGGCAAGAGCAGCCTTCCCTCCTCCCCAGACCCTGCACCTCCAATTTTAGGGGTCTCAGGTCGGTCATAACAGAATAGCAGAACCCATTGCCTTCCTGCCTCATTAGAGCTGTGGGTTTCCACTTCTCACTGGTCTCAAGCTTGGTAGAAGGTGTGGGAGGCATTTGGGGTCTGAAGGACAGCCTTGCCAACCCAACAACGATTGCACAATGGCTTGAGATTGCAAGAGTTCTTGGCTGCTTTCTCCTTGTAGAGATCTACGAGTAGATCTTGAACCCTACCAACCTGGATTGGGGGACTCGGTGATCTCTGTCCCGATAAACAGAGTCAACAGAGGTCCAGGACAGCTTGCTCCTGAAGGTCTTGTAGGCATTACCACAGGTTATGCGATTAAACAGCAGCACTGAGTTTGCAAAGCTGTCAATCCCATACCTTTCATCAGCACTTAATTCACCAAAAAAAAAAAAAAAAAAAAACGCCCCCCCCCAGCCGTTAAAAGCTTTGGAGCTGCATTTCTCATGGCTGCAATAGTACTTACACTACGGACTCTAGCTGCTTTTTATGTAACTGCTGCTTTTAATCAGCTCAGTATTAGCAGCTCTAACCTGCTCTTGCTTGGTTTGTTTTATTTTATTTTATTTCTAAAACAAACATAGATTTACAATCTCTCTGATTTCCCAGCTTTTATGCCACTCCACTGAGGCGCTTTAAACATCTCATTTATCTCCCATACGTTGGGAAATTACAACCCCCTCCTCTCCAAAACAAACAAGCAAGCAAAAAAACCTCCAGCTAAAATCTACGCAGTTGGAAAGTGTTGATTTAAACAATAACCCTGAAAAAAGATAGGGAGAGACTAGAACATGAAACACACTTTTGGTTTTTTTGCCTCTGCACAAATTGAGCTCTGAGGTTGTTTGCATCAAATGTTGACTTGTTCCAAGGCAGCATCTATTTATACGTTGTGAAACTGGAAGGAAGCAGCATGAAATATATTTTTCAGTCGTTGGAGAAAGACTGCGCTGTTGCATTTGTTCTAGCACACGTTTTCCTCCCCTTCCTGCCCACTGTACTTGTGCAAAGGGAGCTGGAAGCAGGGGGAATAATCTGAAGTACCAGGCTTTCCGAACGAAGTTTGGGTGGAAAGCACATGTTAATATTTTTTTCTGATCTATATGATTTCTGAAAGAAATTCTTCCCTAATCAAACAGATGATTTAAGGGTTATGCTTGTTCCTGGTTGATGTGTTTGATGAATACAAAGGACTATACTTAAGAAAACTACCTACCCATTTTGCACTTGCAAAAGCAATGCTGTGCACCAGTGTTCTGGTCCATTTTGCTAATTGCATAATTCCTTGAATGCAAATAAAAGTGGATTTTTAAAAATTTTTGTTGTTTTAGACTTCTCTTACACCTTTTCCCCATCTCTCTCCTGCCTAATGCAATCATAGATTCTTTATGCTATAGTATGTGAAACTAATGGGAAACTTTCTCCTCCCTATGTGTTAGATAGAAATAAGCATCTCACATTTTTCCATAAATAGGGAAAATATTCCCCTTCTTAGCATTATCTTCAACCTTTTTTTTCCCTACTCTCTAACGACATTTTTTTTTACCCACAGAAAGCCATGTAAAAACACTGCTGGAAGAACAGGCTACAAGATGCATCGCCTCCCTGTTTTAGCAGTCAAGGTTTGAATTTTTAATTCAAGATATCATCCAAACACTGAACCAATTCACTGTACTTCAACGAGCAAACCCAGCAATTCAAGGAAACATAAAGCGGGCAAACCATGAAAGTCTCCAATGTATTGATGGGGCGGGGAGGAATAGTTATAAATCTAAACCCTCCATTCCAGACCATATCCCCAAATGTAAATAAGCACACAAGCATGTTGCTACATATTTTTACAGAAATAATTACAAACAGCCTTATCAGTGGCGGTGAATTCAGCAACGCACACATCATTTATCCGTTGTGCCCTCTGCTGGATAGAGCACACAAGGCAAGCAATATTATTTCCAATTAATTTTTGGCATCATCACTTGGCATCTGCTTTAGGAATGCAAAGCGTGAAATTTGTAGTAGCAGGTTTAATATTTGATCCAGCCAAAAATATTTTTGCTACAAGGACTTACCTTTGGTAGTGTTTTCCTCCCCGCTCCCCCCTCCTCTGCTCCGTGTTGTTTCGCTGCCACCGAGCCTTGTTTATGGTCCAAACGAAAAAATCTGCCACCGAACGCCATACGTGGCAGGAATAATTTCATGCTGTGCAAAATTTGTTTCATTTCACATCCTGTAAGAATAATTACTTAGCATAATGCCACTTAAGCTGTATTTCTAGCTGCAAACATGAAGGAAATGGTGAAAAGCTAGATCCCAGTTGGGAGAAAAAAAGGGTATTTAGGGGTCACCAGGGTTTCTTAAAACTAGTCCTTTTTAAGACCAGGGACAACAAGAAGGATTAAAATATTATAAATGACATCACTGAATTTAAAAACACAATAAACCCCAATATTTTCAGTGATATTTGAGGTCACCCATATGCTGAGGACCTCAATAGGACACGACCTTCAGAAACAGAGGATGAAACACCTGGACCATATTGCCCGCATTTCTCATGTTTTCTGTAATTAAGTTTATTTGAAGGTGATGCTTACCCCAGTGGTCCTAAATAAAACAGCAAGTGAAGAAGCTGGATCCTCCTCATGTCATGTCATCGACTCTAACTTTTACCTGACGGAAGATAGGACTCAGTAGGTTTGGAGGAGAGTCAATGTGATGGAGGAGCAGGGTGTATTGACCAATAAGTTGTGCAAAAAATACCGTAGCGCTTCGGGGCAGTGTGATACACCATGCCAAAGGAGGCTCTGACCTCCCTCCTAGGCCCCACAAGAGAGAAAAATCCTCTTTCATATACAGGCAGAATTATTCATGGTCCACTCTCACCTTCTAGAAAACCAAACTGCAGTCTTCAGTCAAATGCAAGACTGGCACGGTCTATTTGATTTAGTTCAATTAAGTTTAAGAACCAAAATTATGATTGTGATTTTTTTAAAAATCCAGTTTTCTCAATGCCAAACCACAGATTGCAATCAAGCAGCAAATTCTTACTTTTTCTTTCACAAATGTTGGCAGGAAATAAGCACTTACAGAGAACTTCTCTTGAGAAGTACCTTATCCCCCTCATATTTTAACCAGCATGACAACACTCATGTATCATGTACACCAAGTATCCAGGCTGACCATCATCTTCCTCAAGGCCATCGTGTGTCTTCCTCACTCACTGGCAAAACCCACTTTTGCTGCAGTTTGACCAACAAGGATTTACGAACACAAATTCACTGAGAACTACTGTGTTTGCATTGTGTTTGTTCAACCTGACAAAAGGCAAAATCTCAGATTTGTTAAAGGACAGTGCGAAGGGTCACTGGATGGATGGAGGCTGTCGATCACAGCACACCGTCTCCAACCTGCCCTCCACTGGCACAAACTCCCCCAGCACCATTCATCTGAATAAAGTTACTCCAATTTATACCCATTCATTGCTTTCACTCTGTTTTGAACAAGCCTTTATTGCAATGTCAAGTTTGAATATAACAGGAGTGTCAAGACGCAGCAAGGGAGAAATACTAAACTTTAGGGAAAAAACAGCAAGAATTTGGGCACACAAGTCCTTCTTCTGGCCTGAAACAGGTAGCAGATCCTCCCTGGGGAGGCTTTATGAGCAGTGGAGTTCTTCAGGTGCCATTTTTTTAAGTGGCTTTGCTGCTAAATCAAATGCCCCCAAACCATGCTCCTCTTATGTGTTTTTTTCCCCAAAGTTCAGCAAGCTGCTGCTGTACCTGACTGGCAGTGATGCACTGTAACTCTAAAATAGCCAAGAGCACTCAAACACTCCCCTAGAAAGGACAATGCGTGGAGGATGTGGTGCCACCAGTCCTGGCAGAGGCAACGCTGTGAGCCCTCATTCTGGCTTCGTCGGGCAGATCCAAACCAAACAGCCTTTCGAAAGGTACTGACAATGATGTCTTCATTCCCTACTGTGAGCGGAGCAGGAGCTTTAGCTGCCTGTTTGCTCACGTAGCGCCGTGCCAAGCTCCTGGCCCTGGCAGTCCCTGGAAAGGCACTTCCAACTCCGGCATGGGTGGGCTTCGCCAGGATACGCATGTTGGCATCCCAGGGGGAGATGCCATCCTTAATGTGGGCACCTTGTTTCACGAGTCCCCCAAATGCAGAGGCTGGGAAACACATCAATAGGATTTTGTGCTATAAACCCCCCAGCTCGATGTCTTTGAGGCTGAGGTGGCCCATGACGTTGTCACTCATCGTGTAGAAGATGCTTTCACAACCTGGTAAAAGTTTTATTCTTTATTTAAAATATGCAATAGGGGACACGGAGAGAGAGGGCAATAGGTACGTTCAAATTAATGCAGCATTTACCAAAATCAACATTAAAAAACAACTCGCATAAGAACATCCATGTGCCTCCACGATGACGTATATCCCATCTATAAATCCCATCACCAGACCCAGAGATGACTCGAGGTCAGCCAGAATCATCCCTGGGCATATGTAAACATTAGCACCGCTCTGCTCAACCTCTGAGCCATTGAAAACTGTCAAGAACAATGGTGCCACCTTATAGATCATCTCCCAGGCTGTCTTTGGGAAGTGAGCAGGTTTTGGTAACGCATGCATACACATGTAAAACATGTGGATTTCAAAAGCATTTCAGGATGGATCGCCCTGTGCCGCGTCTGGCTCTGTGACTTTCTTTTAAAGAGCAAATATAAGTTGCCAACATCCTCATGAAGGACAAGCCCAACAATTTATCAGTTGCCTCTCTCTTTTTTGTCCATTTTTTTTTTAAACACCGCATTGAATCCCAACGGGACTTTGGGGTTTTGTTTTAATGGCGAGGCAAGAATTTGCTGATCCTCCCCATGGTGAAGTTACTTTCAAGTCAGTGAAAGTTCTTGGCCCGCGATGAAAAGTCTTTGCCAATTAGCGCTCAACAACTTCAATTCATCCCTCCTGGTTCAAGATGAGTAGGAACCTAATAAGGCTGCGATAAAAGGGCAAAAGGCACCAAGTACCCAAAGGGGATTAATGGGCTCTTCCATTTATTTGTCTTCCTAACAGCTGAACTGTTACAAGTATTGACGGTCTTCAAACGGCCCGGGCGCTGGGGTCTCCAATGGCCATCCCCAGCTCCCCGGCCCCGAGGGGCGAGGGCTTCCCCCTGGGCGATGCCAAAACCAACAAAGCCCCGGGGATCAGGTAATGAAACTTCAGCTTTCTCCCCGCCTGCCTTCTTTGAGATTTATTTACTGGCAGCTGACAAGGGGCAAATTCAGCTGGAATTGTGTAGTCAAGGCCCTGTCAAGCCTTCAGAGGCACCCTTATGTCGAATCACCTTCCTGACTGGCATGTCGCTGAAAAGCCCTCGGCGCTGGTCCTTAACAGCTCCCGACAGCACAAAGGACACTCCAGACAGATGCCTACATGGCATCCTGCAGCATTTTAAAAGAGAATTAGTGGTTTTAATTATGGTCGTCGTATGAAAGGAAACCATGCAAGCTCGGCAGGAGACCTTTGATCAAACCCTTTTGCTAGCACAATGCCGCGGAACTGTGACTATTCCTAGCAAGGGGCCTTTTCTCGCTGAATGACTCACCAGTGATCTTTGAATGCAGACAAGTTCCTCGCCCTCCCTCTTCATTAGCGAGCATTTCTATACAGGCCCTATATAGCGCGCGGAGTCTCGGAGCTATACAATGCGGGGGGAAAAAAGAATCCCTACAGATTCTGGCCTCTACTTAGGAAGTGCTGAAGGACTCTGAGTGACTTTATTCATTAAAACAGGTTGCTATTAATTAACTGTCATAATAAAATAAAGAACTATTATTTGCATTTCTTAGTGGGCTCCCTTTAGTAATATGTATAAAAGATGCTTGTAACAAAAATGAATTTATAAGGGAGAAAAACCCCTCAGAAGTCTTTTTTTTCCTCCCCCCCTTTATTTTTTTAAGGTCTAGGCAGCAGGAGTCTGACTAATTATTAGGACCAGTTTTGCAAGAGAACAAATAGAGGTAAAACACAAATATGAAAGTAATTAGGAAAATGCAAAATCCTGTTTACTTGGCAACCAATTCATGCAACTGAGACTAACGAAGAGCAAATCAGCTTTGCTTGTTTGATAAACTTAAGGGTGCCACCTAAGAGGAGCTGATAAAAATTAAACTTCTGCCAGCATCCCTCAGCACTGCCTTTTAGCGATCAGGCTCAAAAACATCCACACAACTGCTTCATCTACAAGCACCAGCAAATCTCATTTGAACAGATTCAGGGGGAGGAATTTTGTACCTTCTGTCTCTATTAAAATATTTTCACTTTTGCGATGTGCCACCAGGGACATCTTCGAGCTGAACACCCCGCGCGGACACCCGTATCGCACGTGCACACGATTCATATGGACGCGGCGCGCATGAGCGGCGCGCTTGCAACCGGTTCTGCTCCGCTCCCCAAAAAAGCATCACGTTTCCGCTGCTGCTCACACCTGGGAAGGCCTTTGCCGGTGGGAAAGTTCTTCCCGTAGTTTGCATCACTGCCGATTACAATAAATGACGATACGTTACTCAACGAGGGCTGCGGGCTGGGATATCTTTGTCCAGCTCCTCTTTTCTCCCAAGTAGATAGTGGAATCCACAAAAGCTTCCAATTATTTCAAGACTATACAGCTAAGGAGGGGCGTCTAATCAAGATAAAGAAAACCCTCAGCTCAGTATATTTGCTTGAATAGATTTTCAATAATGCAGATAACAAAAGCATTCAAAAATTGGATTCCTAATGCTTTTCTGCTAGGCTGAAGGACTGATTTTGAGAAGGGAGAAGAAAGCCAGCCCTGAGAAAGCTGCACGGAGGAATGCATGATATTCCCCCGCTCTGTACAAACACTTCTGCAGTGATTGAGAGAAAGGAAGAGATTTAAGTGAGGCACGGTCGACCTGAAATGTAGTCAATTACAACACAAAGAGTTAAAATGACATC
>NW_010515558.1:36076-44065 GCF_000687285.1 Phaethon lepturus
CTTCCCCCTCTCCCCTCTGCTTTGTGGCTTTGCAACCCAGAAGCTGTAGTTTTATTTCTTTTTATTGCTCATTTCTCATCTGGTCTATGTAGCTCTGTGTGTATGGGAATTGTTTATAGAAGTAACAGGGGAATTGCTATGGGAATCATACTATACAAATAAATCAGAGCAAGAGGGAGAAAAATAAAGGATGTTATTTTGCAATTGGAGTTAGAGATTTCTAGACAGCAGCTTGATTTTTATACAAGCAGCATTCAATGAGAGTCAACCTGGGAAAATTCAGCACTTGCAGAGAACAACGAAAAAGTATTCTATACTTTTAAAGGGATCTATTAGGATTAGTAGCCACGCGAGCCTAAATCTGCACCTACACGCACCTCAAGCCACAGACCAACAGAGCACCCGCACGCAACACCCCTCACTCCCACGCACGTCCCGATCTGCTCCTCCAAGCCACTGGGAAGCTTCCAGAGGTGCCACTTGTGATAACATGATCTTTACAGAAGATAATTCCTTCTTCTCTGAAAATTTTATTAGCCCAGGTGAAATCCTAGGCTGGCAGCAATTTCTCTCCTATAAAAACACTGGGCTGAGTTCTTACAGAACCACGGAACAAAGTACAAAAATTCTGACAAACACAGCTTTCCACTAACAATACCAGAGTTTTGGGTCTGTTTTAAGCATTTGAAGGACATGTCAACCTGACAACATTTTGAAAGACATTCTATTTTATGTCTTTCTTTTTTTGAAAAACACATGGCTGAGCTCTTGTTCAGTAAGTCGCTTGGCCTTTGGGGTAGACTGAAAAGCAGGATGGACTCACACTCTATACTTTGGTTAAAGCTCTTGGCATCTCTAAAATTGCAGTTCTGGCACCCCCAGTACCTGCGAGGACGTGGCAGAGTAGAAGAGCGTTACGGGCTCGCGCGGAAAGAGGCCACAGCGCAGATGCCGCGAGCCACGGGCAGAGCAGTGTCCCAGGGGAGCTGCTCTCGTGCCCCTGTGCAGGCTCTCAGCACCACGGTGCCTCTGCTCCCGGTCAGCCAGCGCAGGAGATGCTGCGCCGCTGCCTGTGGTCACGGTGCTCTGCAAGGGAAAATCAACAAGTTGCTCGCTGGGCATTGGAGAACTAGTGCAATGAGGTCTGTCCCAGCATAAAATGCCACTGTAATGGAAATAACCACCCCTGCAAGGCAAGGGAAGCAGAAAGAGCTAAGCTGGTCTGTACCCGCATCCCATGCCAGGAGAACATCGTGTCGGCAGCACTCCCGGGCACAGGCGCAGCCCAGGAACAGCGAACAGTCACGCTCCCCAGAAGGGCACCGTCCCACACGCTCGACCTGACGGAAACCCACCCAACCATGCTGCCCCATGACCACGAAACCAGACACAGCACAGCTAAAGAAAAACGGCTGTAAAAAACCTCATGGCTCAGTAACAGAAGAAACGTTTAAAGGCTAAATTTTTTGCATCTATGAAGGATGCTGCATTCATTAAAAAAAAATAATCTTCACAGCACAACAGATTCACAGGTTTCTTTTAAAAGAAAACTCTCCTTTGCGAAGCCCAGTATTTTATTTAGTGACAAGCTTCCCCCGCCCCGCACAAAACAACACAAACAGTTCATTTGGCAACAGCAATTAAAGACCAAACAAGAGTATGTTCCTGCCAAGGCAATCACACGTGATTTCCTCTCTGCTGCCATTTCCGTCACCTTTTAAAACCTTCTCATGTTGTCAAGGACTAATTCAGATTTTAAGTCCTGACTTCAAAATTTCAGCACTCCAGCAGGTGGGCAGAGGACCAGCTGCTAACCAGCTCCCCGCCTCAGATCTTCTTTCATTTTCCTCAGCCCCTGCAGCTCTTTCTTCAGGTGCTTCACAGCCTGCAGAATATCCTGCCGCTGGGGATCGTCCTCCGCTTTCTCAGTGTACAGAAGGAAATGTTTCACAGTTTCGGAGAGCAACGCTTCGGGATCCACATCCACCCGACGGAGACGCAACATCCTCTCGCAGGCGATGGCGTAGTTTTTGTGCCAGTTCACCGGGTGATTTGGATGAGAGTTGACAATTTCTTTGTATAACTGTTCAAAGGAGAAAAAAAAGCGGGGGGGGCAGACGACAAATTACAAATTAATTGAATGAAGGGGACCAACAGCTCTTAACAGTGCTTCAAAATTGCCTGTAAAGGAACAGATGCTATTTATACGTCCAAGTCCAGAGTCGGAGCATTTCTGTAACTCCGTGTTTGCCACGCGATGTGCAATAGCGTGAATCAGAAATCCAAGGGGGGGTTGAAAGGTTTCCCTTCCTACAGCAGCTGTTTGTTTAGAAACGTTACAGATGATCGCGATAACCCCGCCGCACATTATGCGCTTCCCCGAGAGAGGTGGGGAAAAAAAGAGATTTAACTGCCATGCCTGGAAAGACATTTATTCCGTATTTCAGGAGATCAGGACTTCTTCCGCAGACTTAAGCAGTCAGTTGACTTGAGTGGGAATATTCATAAGCTCAACAGCAGGCACACACCCGAGAACTTTGCAGAACAGCAAAAATCACTGCAAAACGGGCAAGAGTTAAAAGGAAAACTATTTGTTGACTCTTTGCCGGGGTATGAAACACTCTTCCTCTGCTGACCCACACTGATCGTTTTGTGCATCTGTTGGCGTCTTGGGCAGTCCAGTATTTCCAGAGATCCCTACACCCACTTATGGGTGTTATTCTTTGGTGTGAAATGCAGCAGAATTAATCTGCAGCAAAGAGACCATGAGATTTTACAGTCGCTGGCTCAGATGCATGACTGTGTAACGACAGAGAGGACAAGTGCATAGAGGGGACTTCAGGACAAGCAATCTCTTGGCATGGGTTTGAAGCCCAGCACAGACAACATAATTATAGCAAAAGCAGGGTGTTGACTGGTTAGCTTTTGGCATCCTCCGGGACCGAGGGGGCAAGTAGGAATGGATAAAATCCCTGAACAAATCTCTTTGAATCTGCTATGCTCTCAGCTTGGATGAACAAAGGAGAATGCAGACTACAGGATTGCTGACCTATATGGGAACACCGTATTTCTGTGGAAGCAAGAAGCCTAAAAAAAAAAAAAAAAGAAAAGAAAAAAAAGGATGGAGACTGCAGGGATCATTTGTAACCGAAATATATGACTTACGGTGTATGCAAAGGTGTAAAGTTGTGATTTCATTTCTGCAGTCACACTGGCAGTTTCTGCAAGGTCAAATATAAAGAAAGCTGTTTTCATCCTAGAAAAAGAAGAAGAACTTCCATATAATAACTGCTTAACGTAACCAGCTCACATCACATTGTTATAAACATCTTCAATATGTCCATGCAGCTTTTCAACTGTATGGGACAGTACAACAGCTTCTCCATTTAAGTCGTCAGTGATAGAAACTTCTCTCCATGACGCATTTTCTCACCCGATGCCCAAACCACCCTCCGCTCCTTTGAGATACTTTGAGCAGAGCCTTTTGGTGAACAAAACCACCACTTTCCTGAAGGATTTGCCGGAGGCCATGCACCCTTCAACTCATTCTGACAATTTTTTCCTTCCAGAGCTTGGTACATTTATAACCAATAAGGCCATGCACCGTCGAGCTGCCCGCTTTGGTGTGTATTTCCACACCAGTGAGTTGGCGTCGCCCACCGGCTGTTGGAAGGGAGCAAAGGAGCATCACCTGGCTTGCCACATCTCCTCATTGGCAACAGCTTCCCAGGAAGAGGGCTTGAAACTAAATGGGAATGAGAATAAAATTCAGCCATCAGATCCATGTCACTGTGTTTCACCCACCACACAATCAACCCTTCTAACCCAAGCAGATACAGACCTCCCAGGCAGAAGAAAACTTGTCATGAAGCCTATAGCTCTGACAGCAGGGAGTTCAGCTGATCCTCAGTCATTCATAACACTTTATTCCTCTCTCTCCATAGAAGGAGCCTCCGGTATATCAGGTGTTTCACAGCATCCTAGCTATCCTCAAAATGAGAGGTGCTTTTTACCATCCATCACAGTTCAGTCTATGACATTTAAAGCTTTGCATGTCTCAAGCCCTCAATGTTTTTTGGCTCCTGATCAAGTTTTAAGATTGGAATTGGACCTGCTATTTGACTAGAAACATCTTCTCTATTTTTAATACTAATAAAAATACCACATGTGGATTTATTATATATTCCAAACCACAAAATATTATGATTACAGCTCATGTTTAATTTCTCTAACACTGCAATGGATGTGGTTATGCTGCTGGCAGAAGTATGATGTGCAGGAAGGAGCAGAGTCATGCCTCTGCCTCGTACCTGCCGTAGTCTTCAGTCCAGTTATAGAGATTGCTTGTAAGATGAATCCACTCTCCTGGGTCAAAGACAACATTGGAAGGAACCAATTTTTCACATGTACCCCACGGCCAGAGAGAATAGCTCCTCCTCCACGTTGAGTCCCCTTCATGAAGACCTATGCAGACAAACACTTCCTTACTGCCAAAAAAACAGAGAGAGCAACCATGAAGCCATGCCCAAGACCCGGGGCCGCCCCGCATGCTTGAGCAAACCACACACGCCACACCAGTGCGGCAGACAGGTCTCAAGCAGCACAACATTTTCTGCGACACGGATGCCCGTCCAGACCGTTTCACATCGGAAAGGGCATGTCTCTGGGTCAGTCTGCAGAGCGGCTCTCCTGCTGCAAGCGAATACCCCACCCGGCTTTGCACATCTTGTGCAGCCAGCACAGGAGACACATCCTCTCCCCTGTGTTGGACCTCAAAAATGTGCCAGAAGCTGCCGGCGGAGCCCGTTTCTTCCCAGCGGCACCTGGCAAGGCTCTTCTGCCTACCCACACCCAGAAGGCTCACCCTGGCTAGTCTAAATGCAGATGCTATTCTTATTCATGTGAGTATCTAATCCTTTCTCCACTCTTACTAAGCTATTTTTGTATGATGATTATTCCTGGAACACATTCATTCTATGCTAATCAGTTGGCCATAATGTTCATGAAGGAGAAGCAGCAGCAATTTGCTCTCCAACCATTGTTAGTTTGAGTACACGGGAATGTTCCTTTTTTTGTTGAATTCTATCAACAGCAACAACAAAAATAATCAGTAAATACTCTCTGCCGATCACCTTCTTCTTTTTCCTTCCTAAAAACCAAACCAACCTCAAAACAACAAGAAACATTATACACAGATGGAGTTACTTCTGTATACATATTTGCTTTAATTACAAAAATAATCTCACCACTGGGGAGGAAGTCAGTGGAGAAAATTGTCTTTTGGATGCAGTACCAAGCTGCTCCATAAACAATTTCAAGAAAAAATAGTCGAAGATTTTAGGGAAGCTGTTACATATGAAAGAAATGCTTACTGTTTATTTACTTTGAGGAAACGATGGAGATTAAAAGCAAGCGTCCCATCGGGTAATATTCCTTCCACAGGATTCCACCGGTTCCCAGGAAAATAAACACCAGGTAAATGCTTTGCCAGCTTGGGTAAATACCATTCATAAGTCATCATCTATCACCGAAAATATAAGCAAAATTAAAACAAGAAACAAAGTTTTCATCCATTTTACATCCAGAAGCTGCAGAAAATGTTTTCGGCAAGAGGAATAGCTCTATTTGCTCAGTAAAGTCACCTCCCGTTTCAGCAATTGCCTGGGACCACAACCATCACACCAGGTCACCAGTGGTTTCTGATCAGAAGCATGCAGCCCTCCCTGTTGAGGGGGCAAAGGAAACACAAAATAACTACTGCTGGTAAGAGACACAACAAGGTTTTGGTTCTGGTTAAAGACGAGGCGTTGGGTCTCAACAAGTCACAAACCCTTGCTGCAACGCCAAGTGCAAGGACAGATGTGGCAGTGGACATGTGGGCATCGCGTCTGCAAGCGGCATTTTTCTTCTCCTGTTTCTCAGGAAAAGAAAGGAAGAGTGCAAACTCCACCCAGGGACACACAGCACCTCTGTTTTAATATAAAAAACTAGAGGCAGAAACCTGAAAAACCACCTTTGGGGGATCAAGATAACATAGAGGATGCAGGGAATGAGCCTCAGCATGGTGAAGTCCTCGGGAGAAACCCCAAAGCCGCACTGCCCACAGGGCAACTGCTGACCTGCTGCCCTCCATGCGGCTCCCAGAAGCCTTCTGCTGCCCCAACATCTGTATTTCAGGGCAACCACAGAAAAGAGCAGGGACGAAGCCTCCTCAGCAAGGCAAACATCAACCCTGTGCCACATCTGGATATCTGCAAGATGAAAAACTTGGGCTTCTCTTTCTCTCTCCCCACTATTGCCTACCCATTGCCTTTTTGGGCTTGAATGGGGCTTGCACACCACGCTCCATCCCAGAGCCACCCACAGCCCTTTAAAAAAAAAAAATTCAATTTTATTGCTGCATCATGTTTTATTTGAACAAAGCGAGCCCCTCGAGAAGAGAAAGGAACAACTGAACTTTTTCCTCCTATTTTTAGATCTGCCTGTTGCCTCTTTTAATATTACTTTCTCAACCTACCTCCTGGTCCACTAAGGTGATATCTGGCCTCATCCCTTCACAATAATGAACATAACGAAGAGCATTCCCAGGTAAGTCTCCTCTTAGCAAGATCACTGCACCCGTCGGCATAGAGAACAGCAGATTCCTTGCAAACTTATCAACAACATAGTTGTTGCTCTGATCACAAGTGCTTAAGAGAACAGATGAAAAACAGTATCTTAAAAACAGGTATTTGCATGGCTTTGCATATATTCAGAACAATTTTGTGCAATACACATTGACACGTGAAGTCCTTCGTCCTGGTCAAATCTTGCTAAAAAGCATCATCTCCATTTACAGAGAAACCAAGATACAGAAACGAAGCATTCAGACTACAGTCCCCCAGAAACCAGCACCAGAGACATGAGCCACTACAAGTTTTTCCAAAATACAGACTCATTGCATGCCTTCACCTTAACTCTGATCTTTTGCTTGGGCTAAACCTAAATACTTACTAGAGGGAGCTGGAAGTGCCAGTACAACGGTGGTTCTGTAAAGCATTTGAAACCCTGCCCATCCTTTTAGTGCTTTTGATTAAGCACTAAAAAGCCACATTTTTGTAGCATCAGGCAGAAGTAGATTTACATTACCTGAGGTGAGATCCTTTTTGTTACACAACCACATGTTGCACACACTCCAGGTATGGACTCAAGAAGAGGACGCTCCATAACATGTCTCAGAGCACGAGCTACGACTGGCTCACCTATGGACCAGCCTTTGGGAAAAGATGTGTGCAAAGGAAGGGCTCCCGAGTATGAAGTTCTGTGTGTTCTACACTTCACCAATTGGTCAACCTCCACCTGAACATCCCTACTACTGCACTCATTCCTACCCAAGCCACTGCAGAGTCTTTGGTGGGGTCATGAGATAAGGAAGCCCTACACTACAGATGTAACTCTTCAAAAAGGAAAAAAACAAGCAAACAAAAAAACCAAACAACCCAGGGCACAAGGTTTCCTAAATCAAAGTAAAGGAAGGAGGTGACTGTTCAGGTCAAGTGAATTCTGCAAACCTTCTTAGGAAATAAAGCACAGATTTAGGAGTTTCTTTCATTAGAAGTTTAAGTATCTACACGGTTTTCTTCCTTCAACCCTACCCGACATCGCCATTTACAGCCTGGAGTTGGTGCTTGGTAATTTTTAGGGAGATAAAACAAGGGAGTCCTGTAGGTGTGGCCAGGCAAGCTTTGGTGGGATGTGAAAAGTGCCTTTCCCACTTCAAGCCAAGGACAGAAACCCCAGAGGCAGGGGCGGGGGGTTTACAGCAGCACCCTGACTGCAGGGCATCCCGACCGCAGGGCACCCCGCCCGCAGGGCACCCCGCCGCCCTGCCAGGCTGCAGCAAGACACGTGCCTGGGGGATTTGTTACCTGTAGTTTGCCCAAACTTGAGAAGCGACGAGAGCGAGAGCGCAAAGCCACTCCAGGCACGGCAGCGCCCGGCTGCCCTCCA
>NW_010515559.1:0-17950 GCF_000687285.1 Phaethon lepturus
CATTATGCTCAGGTACCACACTATCCAATACCACCAATACTATCATTAACCACCACCCCCCCTTCCCATCCTTTGACATAATTCATAGATTATCATCCTCTTAGTCTATAGACCATCCCTGTGAAAAGTCCACAAATGTCCATGAAATGTCCATTGAGTTCATTTAGCCCATGACTTTGGGCTCCATCCCTTACAGTGGTCACTCAGGACAGGAGAGGTGGGGTGTTGTGTGGAGTTACTGGGCACCAAAGCCAGCTCAGGTCAGGTCACTGCTGCACTTGCACTGCTTCTCGTAAGGCTTGTCTTCCGCTCGTTCAGGTGGTTCCAGCTGAAACCAGGACACCTTCAAAGTCTTTATCTCCAATAATTCCAAGATCCCCGATATCTCTGATAGCATACACAGCCTGTATGACTGACAGTAATAGGAAAGTACCATTTTTGTGAGGCTCTTCTCGAGGTACGGCAGCACGCCAGGCCTTCCCAAAACTACTTCAGGCTTTCTTTTTCTGTGTGCAGGATGATGTGCATCACAGACCAAAGCTTTTCCAGAAGCCAAACACATCAGTTTCCCTCTCTTCCGCCAGCAAAAGGGAAGAGTGTGGGCAGTTGCAATGACAGCACAATGGCAGAGGTGTTGCCCGGATGAAATGGCTGCATCCTCCCGGGAGGCTGTCTCCAAAAGGAGAGTTGCCCCATGAGCTGGAGAGCAGCAGGAGGAGGTCTGCCCCTGCAGTCGGTGCCCATCCCCAGAGAGGGATGTGGAACTGGGGACTTAGCACCTTCCTGCTTATCACCAGGGGTGGAAAAATGTCTGAGAGAACTGTTCTTTTTTCAGATTAGCCCTCTGAAGCAGAATGGGAATTCCACTGAAAAATGACATTTCTTGGTTAAGGTTAGTTAGTCCCTGCTTCCCATCCCCCGTGGAAGTGAGCAGAGGGAGAGCACTTCAAAAGTATCAAAACTGATACTAATGGATAGTTTGCCTCACACTCATGTTTCTTTCCCCCCTCCCTTATATTTAACCCCAGCTTGGGTTTCCTTGTTCCCCCAAGTACCACTTCCTTGGCTTTGAGGTGAGCTGAGCTCTCCCAGGCCATCTGCATAAACACCTGCAGGAGTGCAGGAACTGGCTAAAGGAGGATGAGGAAAAGCATTTAGGAAATAAGTTTTCAAGCGATTTTTCTCTTCCAGATGTGTTAGACATACTGCTGCATGAGTGTTTTTTAAAGTCTTTGTAGACATCCGAGCAAAGGTGTAAGTTCCCAGGGACTCTCATGTGAGCAGCCCAGCAGAAGCCTGGCCCAAAACGCCTTTTCCTGCTTTCTAAGGCCACCTTCTGCCCTGCTGCTCCCAGCTTCTCTGGGGAGTTTGTTGCAGAGAGAGGTCGGGTTTCCCTCTAGTGGTTTGACACTTCCTGCGCAGCCCTGTAGTACAACAGCATAACTTTGGCCTTTTGAAGTTTCAGAGCAACCTTTAACTCTGGCAGCTCCAGGTGTGTGCAGATGTTTTCCATTCAGCGCTCAGGACTTCCCTGCTGGGCGCTGGCTGCAGTTAGCTCCTTTTGCTCTGGTAGGTGCAGGGACACGCTGACTATGCTGCGAAAGCTAGGTGTCAACCGTGTGGTTAGATTTTTAATTTTTTAAAATAATTTTCCAGGTTTAGAAAGTGATTCTGTGTGCTCATGGAAGGCGGAAAAGTCCCCGATGGGCCATTTTACATAAGGAAACAATCTCTGGTTTAAGAGGTTCCTAAACTATAGGCTGTGCTTAACCTGGGGAAGTATCTGGTGGGCTTCCAGCCCACGACAAGCAAGGATGGTCTTCCAGCCTTGTGGTGTAGTGCCAGGGCCCTGCAAATCCAACCTTCCCTGGGCTCAGATGCTGCAGAGAGATAGCATTGCAACTGCAGTGGGAACTGGGACAGCATGGGGCGTGCTGGATTTCTGCTTCCTACCAGTCTGACTACAACTGGAAAAAACCTCGTGGGGAGGCAGAAAGGGTTTCTTTGATTGTTTTTGTGTGGGATTTTTTTTTTTTTTTTTTTTTGCTTTCTATCAGATTATTTTTGCTGTAGTTGAAAACACACCAAAAATGCCCTGGGCAAGGACAACTGGCTCATACCGGGGCTGGATGCTCAGCACCGGTCAGGATAACTGAGTGGCAGCAACCAGCTCTGGCCGCCAGAATGTGCCCCTATGACTGCTGGAAAGGCTGAGCTGCTTCTGGGGTCATTTACAGGAGAAGATGATGATGATAACAAAAGGAGAAAAAAAAAAAAATCCCCAAGACCTGGAAAAGATGAGTCCAAAAGGCTGATGGAAACAGTGGCATGTTTTTAAGGCACACCTGTTTCCTCCCCGTTTGGTGGCCACATCTGTGCACAGCCAAGAATTTGTCACATGAGTCAACTTTTCTATGGCTGGTAGATTGGTTAGTTTGCTTATTGAGGTTTTTTTCGTTTTGTGTGTTGTTTTGGGTTGGTTTTTTCTTCTTTCTGTCTGTCCTTCTGTCTATCTTTCCCTCTTTTCCTTGCATTTAGGGAAATGGGATCCACTTCCCTTTCGCTAGGGGAAGGCAGCGGGTGTCCAGGGAGGTGGGTGCTGGCGTGGCCCTGCCCTGGGCAGCCCAGCAGGAGGTGGGCACCTGGATGCAGGGAGTGCATTGCCTCCATGGTAACTTTTTGGCAGGGCCTCCATTTCCCAGATTGCGCTTTACCTAGCGGGGAAGTTGGTTAAAGCATCTGCCGCTACTGAGACCTCCCTGCTGGGACTGAAATAGCTCAGACATCCCTGATGTGAGAGGTGAGAGCAGAAGAATCTTAAAAAACCAAAACGAACCCCAAGAACGCATAGCTGGAGCAGTGCTGTTGTATTTGAGCTCCCCTGTCCTTTCTTCCAGAGCTGGGACTGCCGCAGACTGCCACCCCTCCAGGAGGCAGGAGGTGAGATCCCCCCCTTGCTGTTCTCTGCCTACTGAAAATATCACCTGCTCTTCCCTAAGGGGAAAAAAAAAATCCACCATTTGGGTCCAGCCAGCTGGTAAAAGAGAAAAATTCCAGGTATGCTACTGAAGTCAGATATATCTTTTATAGTTGCACCTTTTGCACCTTTTATTGCACTTCTGAAATTTGTCGAAGTTGTTTCTTTAAAAACAAAACAGAAGCCAAAATCCACCCCCTCTCTAAAGCTGCTAAAACACCGTGAATATAGCTGCGTCACTTGAGATAACACTGTGTAACCGCGGTGGCAGAGAGCAAAGATCCCAGTGATGGCGAAGGGCCACGGCTGGTGGGTGCGCTCCTCCCCGAGACAGAGCTCGCTCTGCCCCCCGGCGCCTGGGTGCAGGGTGGCACTGCGGGTGACCGGGGGCTGCCCAGCAGCGGGGACTGGGACATGCCCCTAAGCACGTGTTAAATGCCACTCAAGTCTAATATGGTCAGTGCCCAGAACGTGAAAGGGAACGGCCCCAAAGTGATAAAATAAAGGGCTTAATTCATGATTACTCAGTCGCCACTGGGAGAGTAGAAAGGTATTGAACACCAGCTGCATTCTTCCATTCACCAGAATAATAGCAAGGAAAGGCAGTGAGCAGCAGTACAACATCTAATTTACGGTTAAATTATAGCTTAAACAAGAATCTCCTCCCTCTCCCCCCAAGTTCACTGCTGACCACCTTCTGCCTGCCCTGCCCATGGTGGCTGGCGAGCAATTGTCTGTTGCCGCCTCTCCGCTGCGAAACCAGATTGGGTTATGCAGCCCCCTTCCTTCCGCTGCCCGGGGCTCTTCTCAGAAGAAATTGTTGAATAACCTTTGCAACAGGCAGCAGTGTAAACGTGTTAACTTAAGCAGGTCATGAAAGAGCTGCAGCAACGTGGAGGAGCTGCGTGACCCACATGGGGTGTGCGTGACGGTGTCCTGCCCTTCTGAAATGTGACATCTCTGTGGTGGAGACATGATGCAGAGTCTCCCTGCTGGGGCACTGAGAAAAGCTGGTCCTTCAGTGCCTGGTCGGTGCAATGTGACTTTTGGTGGAAACGTGATGTTTCTGAAGCCTATTTTTATACAGCAACATAAGGCAAGGGTTAAGCAAGTGACCGCAGGCCACTTGCCCACCAAGGGCAAGAGACCTACAGACTAGCTCTTGCAGTTTTGAGGCTGACAAAAGTCAGGCTTTAAGTATCTCTGCCAAATTTTTACCGAACCAAAGCAGGGAGCCTGGCTTGAAAGCCAGGTGCCAGAAAGGCAGAAGTATGAAGTGTTCATCTTGGCAAAAAAATGCTAGCAGGCAGAAGTGAAATGGGAGTTTTGAAGTTAGTAAAGCTGCCGGCAGACTGCTGCCGGGGTTTCGGAGAGACGAGGTTGCAGATGCTGCAGCCTTTTAGCACCTTTGAGGATGAGGAGTGCATGGTGTCAGACACCGTCCCCGGCTGGTGCATGCAGTGCCCACACATGGGACAGCTCATCCCGTTGGAGTGACTTGGTGATGTTTCTGAGCCTTCATTCAGAAACTGAGACATAGGAATGCTTCTATCTTAAGCTAATGATAACAAGCCACCCTGATTTTCACTTCCCCAGAAGTGCCTTCTTTTTCTGTCTTTGATGAAAGCGCCTTTGAAGTATGTCACAGTTTCTTGGTGACAGCTTTCACACTTTCCCCCCACACCTGACATTCAGCTGAACTCTCATTTTTCGGTCAGCTGCCCTGGTTCAGTACTTGGCAGCAGGGTTTATTTAAAAATGTGACAGCAACAGCAAATGGAAAGCCCCAAGCAAGAAAACTGATGTGAGACTTTACTGGACCTCTGTGAGCAGCACCATGGAAGTTAGAGGGAGGTTTGGCTGTGTTCCTACACTCTGTGTGTGTGTCCCACCCGTGCAGCCACCTCCAGTGCGCTGCAGCCGCTCCACTCATGCTTTCAAATGATCTGTTTTTATAACAAGTCCATTCAGTGCTTGTGAAGGGTGTCAAACTGATTGTGCCCAGCTCTGTCATCAGTTCATAGGATTAGAGTTATATGCCAATGTAGGAGATGCCAGTGCAAGATGGTTGTGCCTACCTGTGTCCTGCAGCTGCCGGGAGGGCAGTGTGGCCTGATGAGGGCAGGATGCGGTCATGCATGGTGGGAGATACCTGCCTCGGCCAGCCTGCGAGGTGTAGGTTCCAGCCCTCCTATGCTACGAAGGTTAAGTTGCACATATTCGAAAGCCCGGTGGACGTGATGAAAGAGCTAGGTTTTTGCAGCAAGATCAAAGTGAGCCAGGCAAGGCCTGCTCCACCTGCATAGTTATGGTCTGTCCACGTGTGGGGTGGGGGCTGTCTGCCTTTGAGGCAGTGGTGGAAGAACTGGTATCTTGTTGGCAAGTGCTCGGATCCCCCTCGTCTCCCAGAGGTTGCTGAGCCCACCAGAAATGTCCACCACAGTAGATTGCTTCTGCTTCCTCCCTGCTTAATTCATCCCTTAGCTTTTCTCTGTATGGTGTGGGAGAGCTTGGCCAGATGGGTTATGAATTTAGAGGACACTCCTTCTACTAAATCAGCCCAAAAGCTCCAGGTGGACAAAGCAAAAAAAGTGAGTAAACAGAACAGCATAATCCAGTTTTCTAGCTGGGGAGCCTGTGGGGTTTTCTTGGTCCTTGTGCCACCTATTTTAACCCCAGCACATCTGAATCCCTGACTGCCCTGTACTTGGATAGACCCTGCTCAAATGGTGAAGAACAGAGGTTTGGTCCTGTGTTAAAGGGATGATGTTTATCACACTATGTTTATCACACCTCTTTTCTGGGGGTGAAACGTGCTCTCCTGCCTCTTTGCCCTCATTACCCAGCTGCTCCCAGGCAGGCACTGGGAGCAGTGGGGGTCCTGCTCAGAGCTGCTGCGCAGGCTGGCTGTGGCAGCGAGTACCATCCCTGCACTCCCTGCCCAGCACCATCCTGCACTGGCACAACCCGACTGTCCCCTCCACGGCTCCCTCCCTCTTCAGACCTCAGTAAACACCTGAGGACTCTCTGCTGTACAGAGGCTTTGGTTTGAGGATTTTTGTTGAGGAAGTTTGACCATCTTTGGTCAAGCGTTCACGGTATGTATTTCTGGGTGAATGGCTGCTAGAGGAAGGGGTGTTACTCGGAGCGAGATGGCTTAGCAGAATCAGCTCAGAAATGCTTTCTTTGTAGGCAGCTTTGTATCTCCTCCACCCATTTAATTAGCAGTTGCTGGAGAAGTTGGGGTTTTTTTTTTTCCTGTGCATCTTTGTTTGTGCAGAGCTTTCACCTCTGAAGAGTTTGCACCCATTGCCGGTGAGACTGGAGGTGTAGGAAAAGCACGCTGGCAATCAATCTCTCAAATCACTGTGCTCTCCGCACACGAATCCCATAGCAGGGAGGAAATCTTAAAGTCTTTGGTGGACTGGGGAACAGTCCACCAAATTAAAGTCACAGAAGGTGCACGTGTTACTACAGCAATGCAGGAGACCCATCAGCACACAGGGCTGAGGAAGGCAAAGTGTGAGCCCCGCTGAGCAGTGCGAAATCACTGCCAGGGCTGCGCCGCACCTTGGACTGAGCCAGGAGGAGATACCTATCTCTGCATGCCCTGAGCCGTTCGTTGCTGCTTTGATCTTTTAAAAGAAAATGTAGTGATAGAAAAGGGGAGAAACCAGCCTCCTTAAAAGGTCTTTTTTGCAGCCAGAGCCTCTACTACTCCTCCTCCCCATTGTGCAGTGAATGAGGGCAAGATCCTGCTTTCAGATTTTGGTGATGACAGAGCAGATACACCCACTTCTACCTGAATCTCTGGCAAGCGTGGTGAGAAGCCTACATCCCCTCGGGAAGCTGTCGGGGCTTTGCTACTGTCCTGTGCAGGCGGTGTGGGCTTTGCTGGGCAGCAGCACAGCCACTGCCCAGGTGGGTGGAGGGCTCTGCTCAATGATTGCCTGCAGCAGAGTCTCAGCTTGAGGGGTTTCCTCCCTTTTGGCATGTACCTTGAGTAGGAGGAGGTGCTGGGCGTGGGGGCTGCAAGGCTGCTTAGGTGGCAGCAGGGTTTGGCCCGGCACATGCAGGCAGATGGAAGCCCAGCCTGGCGTTGGGAGGCATGAGTGGAGGAGTGTGCCTGGTATGTCCCACCTGGGGCCATGTGGCCCGTGGCCAGTTAGCAGTTTTACTCGCTTGGCTGTTTGTGGGTAAGTGCATTGCAGGGTGGCATGCACTGATCTGCCTTTGAAAATCCCAGTCTCCGTTGCAGCTCATGCACCCTGCCCCTCGCTTGGACAGTGGGGAGTTGTGCTGTCCCTCCTGGGGACAGACAGCAGAGCAAGTCCCGTACCACCCAATCTCCCACCTTTTCCAGTTCGCTTACTAAGAGACTGAGCTCTGTGCCAGTAATACAACTTTATTTATGTTGGTTTCTTTGGAACAGCTTGCTGCCACTTTTTTTAGACAGTCCTTTACATTATAATGCTCAATAGACCGCTAGTACAGAGTCCCTATTCCCACCGCCCCATCCCAACTCTTTGGATAGTAGTTTTAATGCCATTTGACTCAAACAATTTGATGTAAAGTTTTTCCCCAGTACAAGCAATTGCAGTTTCTTCTGACCTTGTATTGCAATAGATGACCATTTTGTAGCCGTTATGTAGTATGAATGAGGCTGTAAAGTTGCCTAAAGCAGGCTAAATCTGCCTCTGCTAGTGTGATTGTGCATTATTACCAACTAAAAACCAAGATGTTTGTGACTTACAAAAACATCCTCCTTTCTTTTTCTGCAGTGGTTTCACTTTGACTTTTTTTTCTTTTTTGATATTTGGAATAACCTCTGTTTCTTTGTTGCAACTACAGCTGCATAAAAACTGATCCAAGGTGGGGGTGAGGAACAAAAAAATCCCCTTTACCACTGGCTGTACTTGTTTTGGGTTTTCTGGGAAAATGAAAGACAGCTTTTGCAGATGAAAGCTATCATTTTACTCAAATTTGCATAAGGCAGAGAATTATCAGTGGCAACCTAGATCATTACATCAGGATCTGGTTGTCTGAATCAGGGCTACTTTTCATGTGTCTGAATCCTTCCCATTAGCAGAAAGTCCCTCCATCCCACTCACACAAAAAGAAAGTGTGAAAGCCTGCTATTGAGTCCCAGTTGAACTTGAACATAGCGCATATAAAATGTGTGCCGCATGTGTTTGCACTAACGTGTAATGCATGGGAGCTGAATTTCAGCTTCTTCACTGGCTTCGGATTTGGACTTCGTTAGCTTGGAAGATGCTTCCTTAAATTCCTTGTTGACAAAGTAGTAACAAATAGCATCCAGGCAGCAGTTCGTGTTTGCGAGGACTGAGGCGAGGTGAACAAAATTATTAACCCTCTGTATTGCAGAGCAGTTGGAACTGATGGAACTTTCCATTATAAAGCGAAGGAGATGCCCAAGGTAAAGCGGTAAAAAGCATACGATGAACACAGCCATGTTTGCAGACACAATGTAGACGGCCTTCCTGATTAACTTCTCCTTGTGACAGTTTTCATTCTTCTTTCTCATGAGTTCTGCAATGACTTGTATGGAGCAATAACTCAAGATGGTCAATGGTATAAAAAACCCTACAATAATAGCACACAGTGTGATCACTGAGGGCTTAACAGAAGATTTTTCAAAGCAAAGTTCATCTTGTCCTCGGTCCTCTAACTTTTTAATGAGGGTCATTACACAGATGATGACTATCCAAAGAAATCCAGAGGCAAAAGCTGCCTTCAGTGGTGACCTCAGCACCTTGGCTTTCAATGGGTACTTGATTGCAAGGTACCTATCAGCTGCTGTGACAGTGATGATACCGATGCTCATTAAGCGGTTTATGAAATAGCCACTTTCCAGAACCAGGCACCATCTACCTACCTTCAGCTGATGCAACTGGGATAGAGTTTTAAAAGGCAAAGTAACGAGCAGCAAGCAGTCAGCCACAGCCAAGTTGACCATGTATACTCTGGTTTCTGTCCATTTGCCGAGTTTGCAGCAGAACATCCACAGCGCCAACACGTTCAGCAAAATGCCCAAAAGCAAAACTGGGATGTAAACACACAGCTGGACAAGGGGAAAGCTTTCATAGGCTGTGATATTGCAGCTGCTGAGGTTCATTTTGGGGGTATTAAGAGGCACAGTTCCTGCAAAAGCAGATTAAACCTTTTAGAAGCTAGATTCTTGACTGAATTGGTGATTAATTCAGATAGTTCAGGGATTTACCAACAGTAGTAAAGATGACTCCGCAGAGCAGAGCTGGCTGTAGGGTACCTAGCGGGAAGGGGAGGGAGCGGGACATGAGCCTGATCAGTTGTAGAGGAAAGAAAAGTGCAGGTTCTCACTGGGTCCTACGCGGGGAAGACTGCTTACGGAGAGCACCAGAGGAAAATGCCTCTGTTTTGGGACAGGCTCAGATCAGGCAGCATCAGGTATCCTGCAGCTAGGAGTTATGTGAACTGTTACAACCACTTGATAATGGAAAAGGGGATGCCTAAACACAGGTCTCATCCCTTCCTTTATAGTGGTTCTCAGGAGAAGCCAGCCAGCATACTTGCAGCTCAAAATGCTCTGGGAGATGTGCAGCAAAAGGACAGCTGTCCTCTCTTTCAGTCGCGAGCTATCTCTGCATCACTTCTCATTAGTGATAAGAGCAATTATTAGAACATCTCTCATTAGTTTTAGCTGCCGTCGAATCCTGTACTCAGTGGTAGCATTTAGTGGTCTGCAGCAAGAATCAGAGTACTGGGGTCTGCATGCTGCCTTCCAAGGATCGTGCGAGTTGGTCTTCATCTCAGAAGTATTAGAGCAATCTGTCGCAATTCCAAGATTAAAAAAACCCCACCAATGCCATGGCAAGAAATGTGATCAGCAGCTATGAGAAACAGAGAGATGAGCTGTATCTGGTCCAGTGGGTGATTTTATCACCCTGGATCTAAGGACAATATTACTGTATGCCCTCCTGCTTTGGAGGAGTTAATGCAGGAATATACCCCAGATGCAACTGTTTATGGACAGAAAAGACCTGGGATGCCTGAAATGTCTTTGGGTTTTCCCTGCAAGGGGAGCATAGCTCCATGGGTGCAGATTCCTTGGGCTCTAAAGCAACCCGAGTGAGCAAACCATAGGGCAGTGCTGCAGCTTCTACATGTATCTGCAGCTCTCGGCTACCTTTGAAAATCATGTTGCTGAGCAATCATGTCCAGGAGACCTCTTCAGAGGTGAGGGAATGTGCTACAGCCAATACCTGAAGCAGCTCGGTGCTTTGGACATGAGGAATGAGTTATGAGCCCAGAAGGTACAAGGGTAGATCATAACAGACAACAGGGAGATCTAGCAAAGTCTGAGACAGCCCTTAAGCATCCAAAACATGTCTACTATGGCCAGTATCAAAATAAGCCTTTAAAAATACACAGTCTCCAGCCTTCTCTCAGTTTCTTTGCCACCATTTCGGTGTCCCACCATGGCTGGGGAAAGGCAGTGCCTTGCAGAGCTCAAATAACCAGGTCAGCAAATAGCCAGGAGGAATTACCTGCTCACTTGTGGTCCTTGGAGAGAGTGAATGTTCCAGCAGACCAGCTGCGGTGCGGCGTGCAGGCACGATGAGCCCTCGCAGTGGTGCTCCCGGCATGTGACCAGCAAGGTTTCCTGTGATGACCATTTGCCGGTGGCTGTGACAGCAGCAATGCTGGTGGAGGAAGCACCCCCGCCCCTCCTCAATGCGTCTCCCCGGGGTTGAGCTTCCTCTGTCGCCACTGGCGTGGCTCATACTACCCTCTGTTGACTGAGGAGCCCGCAATAGCCCTGCAGAGAGGTGAAATGCTCGTCTGCCTTGTGGCCCTGCAGCAGTTCGTCCAGCGATGGAGTGGCTTCGGGTTTTTCCTTCGGTTTACTTTCCAGTGCCTGATGTCTCACTGGGCAATGCCCATTGACCCTTCTCGCCCAACAGGCTGTGCACATTGCTTGGAGGGTCCTGAGGTCTTCTCTCTGCCTTCTAGATTGCTGGGGCTGGAGCGAGGACTGCTGAGCCCCAGGACGGAGCAGCCTCAGTGGGCCCCCAGTCCCATTCACAGAGCTGTTGGAGAGGTGAGGGCTGTGGTTTGCAGACAGTTTTGTGATTATTATAACTGGCTTTCACTCTGAATCATGGTAATTCTCTCCTCTTCAATAGTTCTCATCAGCCAGCAATTCTGAGAAAATGTGACACTATGACCTTATGACCTGCTGACTTTGTGACTGCTCTGCAGTTTCAGGCACCTGCTGGCCAGGGGTTCCTCCTTGGCTGTCCATTGTGACCCATTTACAAGAAGAGCTGACATAAGTTGATCAACAAGCTCAAAGGTCCTGCTGTTAGCACCTTCAATTGCTGTCTTGGGCAAACACATTTCCCCTTCCCACTTTCCAGGTCATCTTGGAGCAGCTTCAGGAGTATATCTGCATTGTTGGTCTGCGCGTTACAAACCGGCCTTTCAGATTAATTCCTTGCCTTTGTATAGCAGTATAGAGCTTAGCTTAAATCCTTCTGTGTTTCCAGGGACTGCTTTTGCCTTTCTTGTGGGCAGCCACATCTTGGTATATGCTTATAAGTAGTTACTGATGTATTAGTACACCCAGCTCGTTGATCCCTAACCACCATCATTTTCACATCATGCTCCTTGTTAGTACTTTAGTCTTCAAAGTCACCCAGCTCCTGGGTTGTGATAGTTTCACCACTGTACAGAAAGCACTTCACTTTACATCATCCTCAAGTGTTGTCCACTGACTCCTATTGTCTCTGTGAAGGCAATCACTACTGGTATTAACCATGAGCAGTCAAAATCAAGCCTGGAGGGACCACAGCTCATAGCATCTCTCCAGTGTGATGCTTCTCATCTGCAGCTTGGTGCTGTGGTCACCAGACAAGGGCAGCTATGTCTTCCATCAGCTGGGTGAGGCTTCAAGGGAGGGACAAACCACATCACCAGGCACAAAGCAGCTGGCTGTGATCAAACCACATCACCAGGCACAAAGCAGCTGGCTGTGATCAGCAGGTTCACCAGGATATGTCAGAGCAACTCAACGCCAGCTACCCGTAGGCAAAGCTACAATGAAGTGTTATCTGCAGAGAACTTACATGTCTCCTCATGTGTCTATCAGGTCACTGTCTGATTCCTGACCCTCTCTGTACTCCCACAGCATCAACGCTGAAGGGATTGGCCATGTATCTCTGTGCAAACGTACCAGGGAGGGCATGGCAAAGCCTGTGCTTCCCAGCTGCCTGCTGCTGCTTTGGTGCTTGCAGAGTCCCCTGGAGACTGTCGGGCAAGGCTCACCATTGGAACAACTGCGCTGCACTGAGAAACCGAAAATGCAGAGATACCTCCAAAACCTGAAAGCAGCACCCAACTCGCTATAAATGCAGAACTCCCTGATATGTGTCCTTCAGCCCCCAGGAGAGGGGTGCTGCTGGAGCCCAAACTTCTGGTGAGAACTCAAATTTCAGGCCTGCCCAAATGCCACCAAACAGCAAAATACTCTCTTATGCCAGCTCCTGCCTTCCCTGCTTAGAAGGGCCAAAAATGCTAAATCTGGTGGCTACTCACTGAGAAGCAAGATTCTGGATTACTTTGTAGGCTTTTCCTTGTGGGCTTTTGTTTTGTTGTTTTTTTTTTTTTTTCCTTCTCTCAAGCCTAAGTTTTGCAGCATCAATTTGCTCAGTTAAAGTTTAAGCCTTTGCTAGCATCTTTTAAGGGACAGAGATTATATCTTGCTGAACTGTTGGCAGAGTGCAGTGGTCCAACCCTGCTTCTTGGAGCTGCTGATGGACTGTGGCTGCTGCTCCCCACCATTGTTAGCCAGACTCTTGTGCTAGGAAATGGGAAAGGTTTGTGGATAACCATGTCTCTGTCCTCATGGATTGCTACTCCAGTGCTGTGTGATGGCTGCAGTTCGTTGTGGCCCAGGTGGCACAACTCATCTGTTCCATTTACTGGGAGCACTTGGGGAGCTGAGGTTTTATTCAGACTGAAAAAAAGTGTCAGAAACCCATCATAAACATCATTATAACTTGACACACAAACCAGATAATAATTTTTGTCCAAGGTAATACATACATCTTCAGGTAATCAGAAAGTTCCTTGCTCATCTTTGGGTTGCACTATAAATACCCTGTTGTAAGGCAGATCTTATGTCATGGTAGCTAAGTCTCCTCTCACAATCTCCAGTATAGGTTTAGCATTATTAATAGAGAACTCTGGTGTAAAATGGTAATAAATGAATATTTATTTGTAGATATATTACTATGAGAGAGCTTTTTTCCCACTTGCAAAATAATGTTTTCTTTTTTGTGTTGTAGCACTCAATACAAACTACAAAAAAATACTACTTAATGATGACAGGGGTTGTGAAGTCAACAGATTTCCCCTTTACAATAAGATATAGGAACACTTAATTTTTTAAATTTCAAACATAAACGGTGGGAGGCCTCACTTTGCTTCCTACAAGAAAACAACATTCACTTCATACAGCTGTGTATGCAGGAAGCTCAGCTATGTATAGGAATGCCAACTACAAATTTTTCAGCGCGGCTGTGGTACTGGTTTTGGCATCGACAGGGAGTAAGCAAGAGGCTGTGTGGTGCTTAGCTGCTGCCTGGGGTGAAACCACAGCAGCTGTTTGGTTTAACAGAGTGCCTTGTCTGTGATCGTTCCCTGATTTAAAAACTACAGGCTTGGGTAAGAAGAAAGTGCTCTGAGATTCTTTGGTTACCTAACAGTAGCAAATGGCATCTCAACAGCAGTTATTTTTGCTATAATGTGAGGGCTATACATGAGGCCACATGCACAAAAGCATTACTGTTTTGTATTTCAGGGTAGACGACCTAATTGGGGCCCGTTGGAAATTAGACAAGGTGCTCCATGTTAACAGGGAGAAAACATGAACATGACTGGGTTTGCAAAAAAAAAAAAAAGTTGTTTGCTTTCTGGATTAGAAGTGGGATAATGGGTTGATATGGATCAACCTTCATTTTTTTCCAAAATAATAAACGTTTTTATAATAATCTATTTAGAACAGGCATTCATTATAACCAATGAGATGCAAGATCCCAGAAGCGGGTCCCAGAGCTAAAAGTGTTTTTGAAGGCCCTCTGTGCTGTTTCAGAAAACAGAAGTCTTTCTCCTTGCTGAACACCTCTTGCCTGGACACGTAAGTGATGCCTGTCATGAAGATCGACAGCACACCATAAAGGAGAATGGGCTAGCGGAGACCCCAAGTCTCTTGCTTTCTGAGAATAGTTAATTGCAGCATGTTTGTTGACAGCTACAAGCGTGACAACACTCAGGCATCTCTTTTAGAAATAGATGGTTTTTAAGATCAGGCACTATTTGTCTCTTGTATTTTTTCCTGTCTTTGAAAAGAGACTTTAAAAGGCAGAATGAGGACCAAACAGTGTGCAATGATTAACATACACATACGACCATCGTGTTCTGCTTGCAGTGAAATATCAGTAATGCCAGAGCATTAAATAATACATCAAAGAAGAAAATTGCGACATTACTTAGGTCTTTCAGTTGATCATTTGTTTAATCTGTTTTTATGCCGCAGTTGCTCACTGCAGCTTCCATTACGCTGGGAGCTCTGCCAAAGTATTGACACAAAGCAGGCAGACCTAATGTTTGGACGGGGAGTACTTTCTGTGATGGGAATAGTTGTTTCCTATGTTGTTTGGGCAATGGCTGGACAGTGGTTTCAGCACGTGGCCTGCAGACACTAGGAGGCGACAGGCCACTTGTAGGGGAACTATTTGTAAGTTGTGACAAAGAAAGTTAATTTTATGTAGGTTTAAATGAGCAGAATATGGGTTTGCATCCCTTGGAGGGATTTTTTAGGGGTTTACAAGTCAGGAAAAAAAAAGTTAAGGACTATGAAGCCAACCTAGATACAGCTGTCACGTGTTTCAAAAACTCTATAATGTTTCTCACTTTAAGTTATTGAAGTGGCTATGTGGTAAAATGTTAGATGAAATTTCTCTGCAGATAAACACAAAGTAGTCACACCCTGGCACTGGCTCCCCTCTCAGCCCAGGTTTCTCTACGGGTCCCTTCCTTCCGGTGCCCCAAGACTTCCCTTTGTGGCTTAACTGTTTTGAGCTGCTCTGTTGTCACTTCCCTGCGGGATGGGAGGGTACGTGGTGCATAGTCAGCAAGCACAGATATTATAGAGGAATTCGGTACTTGGAAAGCCAGACATTAAAACTGATGCCTGGTCTGGGATCCAGCTAGGATAGACCAAAGCTCTCTGTATAATCCATACAAAGAGTTAAATGTCTCAAAATGAGGCACAGGAGAGCTGTTGAATCCCCACTGTGCACTGTCCAAGCAGCTGAAAGAGAAAAAAAACCAAATCCAAAGCGATGCTTCATCACACAGGGCAATGGCAAGAAGCCCTCAGCCATGGCTCTGCCCTGTCCCTGCAGAAGGGCCTTAGCCACCCCACTCTCACCAAACCTCCCTTGCAAACTGTTCATGGATGCTGAGGGAGGGATCAGGGCTGCATCTGCTTCATGTTGCTCACTGCTGCTTTCAGGGCATCAACACTCCTGTGGCGTGAGGCTGGGGTGACTCGGGCAGGTGCGATCACCTCTCACCAGGCAGGATCACCCATTTAATCCCATTAAAGTACAACAACAAACCTGTCACCGGGGCTTATGGTAGTCGCTTGGGTGAGATCAGATCTTCACAGCTTTATACCTGATATGCACGATGGTAAGGGCCTGTTCTGTGGTCCACAACACTTTGCGTAGCTCAGCTTTTCCCTGCAGTAATGGCAGGGAAACGATAATTTTAGTCTCATAAATGCCAGGGCATTGCCACAAGCTAAGACAAGTGTTACATGGCAGGGACGGGGCAATAGTCTCAGGCCACTGTCTGACTCCTGCAGTTCAGGCACAGCAATAGCTGCATCCTGGCGATAGCTGCAAGCTTTGAAGTTATACAGACTGGCAGGAAACTACCACCATACCAGCAAATCCTTCGATGTGAGCAGCACAGATGTATTAGGTTTGGCATTGTAGTGCAGGGGCTTTTTCTTGTTTTTAAGTGACCATATATATTACAGTACTAGAAGTGGATTTGTGTATTGCTGTAGAGGTGCTCAGTTTCCTATGTTTAGCTGCAGGATATGTACAAACGAGCGCACAGTGGAAACAATGGCCTTATCATCTGTTCTCCATAGCATGTGGTGCTCTCCCTTGACCAGGAGATGCCTGAAACTGTGACACAATGATCCAAGACAATAGCCAGAGCTGGAGTCAAGTCACTGAGGACAGAAGCACAAAATTCAAGTTAATATCAGACCCCTTGGAGGGGGTTGCACCTTTTTGCAGGTATACCTGTACCTACAATAACTGCAAATACTGTAGGTGGTCCCATTCCCTCTGCCTCGAAACTTCAGCAGCACCGTGGCTCTTAGCACCTATAGTGCACTACACTTTTTTTATGCCATGACTTGATCTGTGGGTAGCTGTGACTCGGCTTTGCTTCATCTTGGACCTCACTGATATACAAGTGGGGAACAGAGAAGAAAATTCCTGAAATTCCTTGGCTGCAAAGTAATAGCAAAATGCATCCAAACAGCAGTTAGAATTTGCTAAGCACGCGCAGATCTGAATAGAGGCTCTAACTTCCAAGACCAGAGAACAAGCTCCAGCAACATCCACTGCAAACCGCAAGAGCAGTGTGATGTAGAAAGGTGAAAAACATATGATGAACACACACAAATTCACGGAAACCATGTGGATTGCTTTCTGGATTAACTTTGTCTCATGAGGATTCGTGGCCATCTTCTTTTTGAGACATTTGATGACTTGTACTGAGCAAAAAATCACAATCCCTAAGGGAATAAAATACCCAAAGATAATAGAGAATAATGACAAATAATTAGGTTGAATAGATTGTTTCTGAAGGCAGACTTTTTCCTTTCTTCCATAAAATTCTGGAAGAAAGTATGAATAAATCATGAGTGTTACCCAAAGAAACCCACAGATAGAAGCCGATTTCAGTGGGGATCGAAGAATCTTTGCTTTTAGAGGGAACTTGATTGCAATGTATCGATCAATCGCAATCAGGGTGATGATAAGGATGCTCATAGGCATGTTTGTAAAATAGATGTTCCGTATGGCGAAACACAGATTGTCTATGGGATGTTCGTACTTGGTAAAATATATCAGGAAAGGCAGGGCAAAGAGCAGGAAACTGTCCGCGACCATGAGGTTGATCATGTACACCCTGGTCTCAGTCCAACTCTTGAGTTTGCAGCAGAAGACCCAGAAGGCAATCATGTTCAGTGGGATCCCCAACAAGAACACCGGGATGTAAACGATAAACTGAAATAGCACAATGCCTTTCTGCAGCGCGTTGTCATCTTCAGTGCAGTTCTCCATGTTGGGCCGTCCCTGCAAGAAAAGGGTGCAGGCGTGAGACGGAGCTCCGGGACAGGCCCTCTGGGCTGGGTCCTGCTGCAGGCCCCGTTCTCGTGGCTCGGCGGCTCCCCACGGCGTACGTAGGCAGCCCCTCGAGGGGCTCGGTGGCTCACCCGCACCGTCTGCCCCTCAGCCGTCAGCATAACGCTGTCGCTCACCACCAGCTAACACAAAAACACGCAGGCAACCCTCTCTTGCAGCTACTACTGGGTTAAGCTTGCCTTGCCCTCCATCCAGTCCTGGTTTGCACGGTTTGGGTGATAGCGAAGGGTCTGCGAAGCAGAATGACAGTTTTTGTGGTCCCTTCTCTTTGCTGCTGCTTTGGTTATTGGAGAGCCAGAAGCGGAGCCGAGCGGCGCTCCCCCTCTGCCCGCCAAGGCCCTCGCTTTGCTGCTGAAGCCACCCCGTGGGTTTGCTCTGGGCCTCGCCAGGCCCGCGAACCCCCGCAGGACTTGAGCCCTTCCAGCCCTAAGGTAGCTCAGGTGGCTTTGCTCCCGGG
>NW_010515560.1:0-30955 GCF_000687285.1 Phaethon lepturus
CCCTCAGGAGCACCACTTGTGACCAGCCTCCGTCTGGAATTAATGCTGTTCACCACAACTCTCTGGGATCAGCCATCCAGCCAATTCCTGACCCAGCGAAGAGTAAACCTGTCTAAGCCACGAGCCACCAGTTTCTCCAGGAGAATGCTGTGGGAGACGCTGTCAAAGGCTTTACTAAAGTCCAGGTAGACAACGTCCACAGTCTTTCCCTCATCCACCAGGCGGGTCACCTGGTCATAGAAGGAGATCAGGTTGGTCAAGCAGGACCTGCCTTTCATGAACCCATGCTGGCTGGGCCTGAATAAGGAGCCTTGGATCCGTGGTGCAGACTCTGTGTTTTGAGAGCATTCTCAGGTACCTAAACCTCAACGACTGAGGAAATGTCAGGTTTTTCCTAGCCCTGTTTGTCACCTGGTGTGACAGTAGGCAGTGAGTGGGGTCTAACTGGACATGACCTTAAATCCTGGTTCTATTTCTTGGGCTTCTGGAGTCTGTAAAGTCTGCTATCACCTGAGCCATTTGCTGCAGGCCACGTGGGCTGTAGCTTGGTGACAAAGGGCTTTGAAGAAGTCCCTAGTCATCGGATTTCCCTAATGTTTCCATCTACTGTTTATTCTCACCTTGTGCTGCAGCACTACTGTTCCCATCAGGTCTACAAAGGTGTTGCTGAGGCTGTCCTTGGCCTCCGGTTGGAGACATGATCCATATTAATAAATCCTGCAAAGCCATGATGGTCACTTAAAATTAGATGAGTTCCTGCTTGGTTTCAGCACAACACTCCCAATAAGTTGTGTTGGCCCTGACAAGGGGAAGTGATGGCAGGGACAGAGATGTCAATGGCCATAGTAAATGAGGAGTGAGAATAAAGCCAAGTGTGCCTGTTTGCTAGCTGGGTTCCCCATACACATTCAATTCCTGTTGGCATGACAGTCCAGGAAGAATGGACATTTGCACACAAGGGGCACGGGCAGTCAGAATCAGCAGCTGGAGCCTGCCCTTCTAGACAGGATGATGACTTAGGATGCTCTGCCGGTGCTGGTGTATACCAGACTCCTCTGCCATCCTGCAAACCTTCATCTGGAGCTATACTGCAATTTGTAGCCCTACTTTAAAGGGTATGAGCAGCCCTGCGTAGAAGGACTTGGTGATACTGGTGGACCAAAAAATTATATGAGTTGGTAATGTACACTTGCAGCCCGGCAAGCCAATCCGATCCTGGGCTGCATCAAAAGAAGCGTGGCCGGTGGTTTTCCCCTTCTACTCTGCTTTTGTGAGATCCCACCTGGAGTACTGCATCCAGCTCTGCACTCCTCAGCACAAGAAAGACATGGACCTGTTAGAGTGGGTTCAGAGGTGGGCCGTGAAAATGAACAGAGGGATGGAAGTTCTTTCCTATGAAGAAAGGCTGAGAGAGTTAGGGTTGTTCACCCTACAGAAGAGCAGGCTTTTTTGTGGCCTTTCAATATATAAAGGGAGTTTGCAAGAAAGACAGAGAAAGACTTTTTACCAGAGCCTGTAGTGACAGGACAACGGGAAACAGTTTTGGGCCTCTCACTACAAGAAAGACGTTGAGGTGCTGGAGCGTGTCCAGAGAAGGGCAACAAAGCTGGTGAGGGGTCTGGAGCACAAATCTGGTGAGGAGCGTCTGAGGGAACTGGGGGTGTTCAATCTGAAGAAGAGGAGGCTGAGGGGAGACCTTATCGCTCTCTACAGCTACCTGAAAGGGGGTTGTGGAGACATGAGTGTTGGTCTCTTCTCCCAAGTAACCAGTGGTAGGACGAGAGGAAATGGCCTCAAGTTGCGCCAGGGGAGGTTTAGACTCGATATTAGGAAATGTTTCTTTACTGAGAGAGTGGTCAAACGTTGGAACAGGCTGCCCTGGGAGGTGGTGAAGTCACCATCACTGGATGGTCAAAAAATGTGTGGACGTGGTTCTTTGGGACATGGTTTAGTGGGCATGGTGGTGTTGGGTTAACAGTTGGACTTGATGATCTTGAAGGTCTTTTCCAACCTTAATGATTCTGTGATTCTATGATGTGATAGTTCTCCAAAGTGCAGGACAAGAAGCCAATAGATTCAAAGAAGAAGGGCCAGGAACATGAAAGGTCATGGGTTCTGGGGGCAAGGCCTGGCCAGTTCCATGATGTGGGCACTCCCAGACATATGGCACGGAGGAGTCCCCTTGTGTGACAGTGCTATTGTCTGCAGCAGTTATACTGTCAGCCCTGGTCCTCCACCCCTCATTATCTGCAAGGCCATGGTTGCAAACTCTGCCCTGAAAAGTTCAAGCCTTTCACTTTGCTAGAAAGGTGACTCCAGGCAGACTGTTTGCTATCAGCAGGAGTTCATACCTACCTGGGTATAGAAGCAGCTGCAGCCCCACATCCTCTGGATAATAAGGGCAGAACAAAACACAAACTTTTCCCAGTGGTAACAGCAGAAAAGACATTCAGACTGGGACTTTAGCATGTCTGTCCTGTAGGACAAGGACATTGAAGTCTGAGCAGATAGCAGGCTGTAGGTCATTGTCCAAAACTCTGACCATTGGTGATTGAAGGTGTTTTGCATCCAACAAACTTCAGTGATCCTCAGGAAATGATTTGGTTTCTCTCTCTCAGGGCTCTCCATGTGCACAGAGAGCTTCCATTGCCATCAGGTACCTTTTTGCTTGCAGCTCAGGGAATCTTGCCTCTGTCTCTCCCTGCTTGCCTGTCTCTCTGCTCTAGGATTCCCTCCCATGCCGTGTGCTTGGCTTCTACCATTGGAGAACAGATGAAGTCCCCTTTGGAAGCTTCTGGCCTTGTGGCATTTGACTTTTCCAGAATTAGTCCCCAAATATCTGTGGTATTTTTGCAATCTATCTGAAGGCAATTAGTAAACAGGAAAGAAAGGTGAAATTCATCAAAAAAATTAGTCATTACTAAAAAAACCGCAAACAGAAAAAAAATAAAAACCCAACAGCTGGTGCAAGTAATTACTGTGAAGTCAGGACTGCTGCAGCTGGGTGTATTTTTGGAGATGTGCTGGCCTGTCTTGACACAGCCATCTGTAGGGTCTGCCTCTGTGTGTCTTGGGGGACTCTGCACAGGCTCCAAGGAAGAGGAATAAGCTGCCCAGAATTATTCCAGAGCTGCAATATGCTACAGAACTTCATCCTCTATCTGAGTGGAGGCCCTGAATGACATCTCTAATGGGTCCTGTTGTTAGTGTCTCATTTCTGGCTTCAAGGAAGGCAACTGGATTCTGGAGTCTCTTGGAGTGATGGATAAATGACAAGCAATTTCATGAGCTAGAACTGAATTGATGTGAAAGCGAGAAGCTAATTGGATTATATGCTTGTCAGGAGTCTTTTTTCCTGCACTGTCAGGATTGTTCAGAGATACAGGCTGCTTTGCACAGAGGCAAGCCAGAGCTGCAGAGAAACCAGCTTTTCTCTTCCTTTCCCAGTGACAAGAGAACCAACAGTGACAGGATCTCTTACTGACCCAGGTCTCTACCCCCCAACTTCAGTAAGGCACTTCCAGGCGACCACTAGACCAAGGAAAGGCATGGAGTTCCCAGGTCTTCAGAACAATGTTTATTGAAATTTGCCCTCCTCTCCATTAAACACCTCTGGCTTCCTCCCAGATCTGAGGGATACTGTTTGGGACAGTGGGTCAAGAAGACAGGGGAAGGCTTTTCACAGCAGTACATGGTGGGAGAAGGAGAAACTGCAGATATAAATAGAGGTGAGATACTCAGGCAGGATATAACAAAAACTTTAGGGGAAAAAAATCCATGAAAATGCTGTAATCGAGTCTGCCTGCTCCTACGCTTACGGAATGGTGACTCTTAGCAGTGTCACACCGGCTTTATGACAGTGTGACCGGATGAATTCAGCACCAGCCCGGTTATCACTGACTAACCGCACGATGTGGAAATAGAATATGCCTGGCATCAGAATGACTGCTTTGTCTGTAACTGATGTCATCCCATTTTGTCAGACGCTGGGAATTCAGTCCTTGCTGTTTACTTAAAACTGCAAAGTAAAACCTCCACTACATCAGGTGCAACCTTGCCACTTTGGCCCAGGTAGGTCTGGGCAGGGGGTCTCTTTGCATTTCTACACTCACCCCCCTGCACTTCTGAAGGACTCTCTGTTGGGACTGCATCCGAATGGCAGAGTCAGAGGAGTCTGTCCATCTATCAGACGCTGTCCCCCACCCAAGATGGTCAGTGACAGGTCCTCTCCCTGAAGATGCCGAGAGCAGAGACCTGGTGGGAATTGTGCTCCATATGCCCTTTCAGCCAGAGACAAGTTTGTCAGGCTCTAAGGCTCTAGGAAAGGAAGACAGGAAAAATGAGATTGGCATGTTGGAGAGAGAATAGTGCCCTCCTTCATCTGGAGCTTGGCCTGGTGTGTCCAAAGGAAGAGTGTATGAAGCAAAAGCAGCTGCCAGAGGATGGCAGTAGAACCAGCACAGTGAGGGAGAAGCTCTGCGTCCACCGAAGTCCATAAAGCTGCTCTGTGTGCTGATGCTCGCCGAGAGAGGCTGGATGGCCTCCCGAAACCAGAACCCTGCAGTACTCTCAAGCTCAGGGTGCTGCAGTTTTGGCCTGGAGAGCACACAGTCCCCTCTGCATCCCAGTCTTCAGGAAGCAGGTCAACGCTGCCCGGCCGGTCACGCTGACCGCAGCCTGGCAGAGCTCTCTCACCCAGAAGCAGCTTCAGTTTTCTGATACAAGTGACACACTGGGACACAGCAGGGCTTGGGACCCTCTCGGGGACACTGTTATCAATGGGGCGTTGCTGCCCAGCGGTAACTTGAGGCTACCTCATGTCTTCTCTTGCGTGACCGATATGCAGAACATTTAGACTCAAGGTACAGAAAGTCCAATTACCCACACTGCGAGGTGGCAGCGGAGGGTGCATTTAGCAAGGGCGAGCCCAGGTGAAGCCCTCGGTGAAGGTATCAAAACACTTGGGATGCAGGTGGAGCAAATATTTGCTGTGCTCCGAAATCTGGCAAGGTGGCAGGTGAACATCAGAAGCAAGGGATCCAGGACACTGATGTTTTGCGAACTGGTTCAGTCAAAACGAAAATTCTTTGCTGCCATGGAGCTGGGAGCTCGTGGACAGGAGATAATGGTGGAATGAGGCCACTTGATTACATCTGGCTGTGAAATCTGCTGCACCAGCTCTTTTTTTCTTTGCCCCAATGTTTTGAGGGACCTTCAGAGAAGAGAATGAGCCGATGTCAGAAAGGAGGAAGAGTACTCTATCAGTGTGAAGTTCTGTATTGATTGAAGGATTTAATCTTGACTTTTTAGATGTTTATTTTTTGCCTGTTGTAATCAATTTAATTAAAATCTCTTTGTGGATTTTTCATCAGGTGGCTCTGTTATTTCAGTTTCAGGATGCTTTGTATTTTCTGATATTTAATCAGTTCCGTTCACAGGCATTTTTTCCCTTTAAGATTATCTTCACAATGGGTTGTGCTGTTCAGAAAAACACTAGTTTGTTAAACAAACAGGGAACTCAGGGGACCAAAGAAACACTGCAGCTGCTGGCTATCATTCTCAAAGTGTACATTACCCAGAGCAGCGCATTGAAAATGCAGTGTGGGGTGAAAGTCATCACTATCATTTAAGGAGTACAATGTGCAGCAGAAAAATTGAAGCCATCGATGCAGACAGGCTCGGCAGAAATGGGGGCACTGAAGTCCACTCTGGAACTGTCCTCCGGCTCACAGGTTTGATTTCCAGCTCTGCCTCCACTGTGGGGTCTGGTAGAGCACTGGCTGAAGACCTCAGCGTTTGCACAGCGTTTGTGCTGGAGAAAAGGAAGATGGGGAATGGAAATGAACTTTGCAGAAGATGTTGGGCTGCAGTTGGTGGAGGAGCAGGGAAGAGTTGACTGTGCTGTGGTGCCATGATCTCACCTCATGTGCTCAGACATCAGCCCACAGGCTGTGGGCTCTGTGCTGGGGACACCAGAGAGCACTTTCCCAGTTCTCCAGGCTCTGTTAGAGAAAAGACAGAATTTGGCTGTGATTCCGGCCTGGCACCTGGTTCAACCCACCCTTCAACCATGGTGCCACTTCAACGGCACATCACCACGGTGTAATTCGCTGCTTTCCAGCAAAGATCCTGTCACAAGCCACTGAAATAAATGGTTGGCATAGTCAACGGCTGTATGACGGCAGTTTTGAGGAGTCTGTGGGAAAGGGTCAAACACCAGGCAGAGTGACATAGTGTGACACAGCACTGCAGAAAACCAGAGGGGAGCGGGAAGATGGGGGAGGCTCAAGCAATGAGGGCAATGGCAGAGGAGGAGTCCCTGCACTTGGGCCTTTTCGTGGGTTTTTTGGGTTTGTTTTCTTTTTTTTTTTTTTGTTGGGCTACATCCAGGGCATGAAGCAGACAGGCAGTGAGGGGGGAGATGGCTTCAACTTGCCCAAGTGTGACCCTGTTATGTGCAAAAATCCCATCGGGTCCATTCCCCAGACGTATGAAAGATTACGCATTTCACACAGGAATTAGGTTCCCCACGTCTGTAGGCTCTCGGTGTAACACTTCCAGTGTCCTTTCAGACAGTGCTCTGTGTTCTGGGGCAGTTTGGGAGTGGGTTTAGGGGATGGTCAGACCTCTCTCCATGGAGCACTTGTGGGGTGAAGCCCTGTGGACTATGCCTTTCCCCGTGCCTTTCCATGGCCCCACGGCCATGCTCAAACAGCACAGAAATGCTCTGGGGACTTATATTGCTGGTCTCCTATTTTTGGAGGTGAAAGGATGCTCTGAGTTCTGCTAAGGCAACTGGTGTTCTGTACCTTCTGGTATATTAAAGTGCAGGTCCTGACCTTGTTTGCATTTTTCCTTTTAGTCCCTTTACAGAGTGAAATCAGATTGCTTGGTTTCATTTTAACTCACTTTCTCACCTGGCAGCTCAACATAACCATTGACTGCACGTTTACATTTTTTTAACAGGATGAAAACCTTTTTTATTCATAAACCATATGGGGTTTGTTTGTCTTTGTTTAACAAAGCTTAAATTTGAAGCTGCAGACTACCCAGTGCCTTCCCACAGCATACGCAGGCAGCACATGTCCCTTGCTGACAGCTCAAGCAGATCAGATATTGTTTGCCAAGAGATTATTCAACCAATATGCCCATTATTCACTGAGTAATTTTCCTATTATCATCAAATTCTACTAGCCTACCAGCTGAATCCCAAACCTAGCAACTCCTGATGCTCTCCACAGTCAAAGCGAACTAGCCCATCTCCGTTTAACAACCGTGGTCCAGGAAAGGAGGTGTCGGAACCGCTGACAACTCCGCTAGCATCTCTGGAGACCTACATGGCAGGTCCCAGAGGACCACGTCTATCGGAACAGCCCTGCCCCAAGCCATGTCCTCAGCTCTTTGCTCACACCCCTCGCCGCAGCGATGAAGACAGTGCTGTTGGTGGACATGAGCTCAAAAGCACTGCGGCCGTAAGTGCCATATGCCACCACGCATTGTGGGCCATCACCTCTGCTGTTCCCCTCCCAGGGCCCAGGTTCAGCTCGTGGTCCAGCTGTTACAGAAGAAATCCTTAGTGTTAGGACCCCGGGGAACACGGCAGAAGCAGCTCTCCACAGCTTGTCTTAGAAGCAAGCAATCACATTCCAGATGCTTCATGTCATTTATTTCATAAAATATTACTGGATATTAAACCTAACCTGATTTCCCGGGTTAAAGCACTTTGCTGGCAGTGGTTATTTTATTAACATTTTATTTTTTATATCTTAATTCTTAGATTTATTTCTTGATTCATTTAGGAGCACAATTGTCATGCAGTTAATGAAATAAGTAATATTTTCTCATTCCAAGAAATGTCATTAAGCTAATTAGCATGCTCCACTGGCAGATGAGTTTGATTATACTCTATTAAATGTGTATGTTATTTATTTCTTTGCTTGCTAGGCCCTGTCTCCTCCCTCCCCATCTGAGGTTGAGGCAAGAATAAAGTAAGGATCTGTGTCCTCCTTGGAGAGGAGTCACTACTACCTGCTGTAAAGGGCAAGGTGGACAATGTCCACCCAGGTCAAGGGGCAACCTTCTCCTCCGTCAGTGAGTGAGCATCTTTACTCTTGTGAGAGGCCACTGTTGCAGTCCGTTGCAGAAGCTGCCCCTATTTAACGCGCGAGACTGAAAATGCATGGTTCAGTGCCACTTGTCCAGCTCCCTGCTGCCTCTCCAGTTACCTTTTCTGGTGCCGGAGGCCCAAAGAAGGTTCTGCTTTTGGTGAGGTGCTCACTCTCCAGGATTTTTGCAAGGTGAGGACATTTGGTCCAATGCCACTTCTGATGGAAAGATGTGTTTGTGCCTGTCCTTCCTTGTGGGTCCGTGCATAAACCAGCACCAAATTAAGTGGAAGTATGTTGTTAAACTGTGCAAAACTCTGTCTAGACACACTCATTTCTGTTTGGTTATAATTCAGCTGAGATCAGTTACTGACAGAGTGACATTAAATCAAACAGAAAAAAATACCTGGATGTTGCTTCCTCCATTTGTAAATTGAAGTCAGTGAATCAATCCTGACAACCACTCATAGAGGGTTCAGACATCCTCAGATTTCATTTTGAGCTTCAGGTTCCCCCAAGGACCAGTTTGCAAAGGAGGATGCAGGACCCAGGCTGAGTCTTAGCTCATTTGTTCCAATAAGTTGCAACTGTGTTAAATGCATGAGGCAAATTTACAGCTGACCACAGCACTACATCTGACCCAAACTCTAGTTTGACAGGTTCAGGGATTAAATCTACCTCTAACACAAAAATCAAATACGTGGTAAACTGCTGGGTACACTGGGATCCTTCCCATGTTTTCGAACCTGATCTTTAATTCCCAGTAGGCACATGCAGGAGGTTCAGCTTTGTACCCTGGTGGCCCTGTGTCCCTTGATGTATCCTGTGTCATACACAGGGAAGGATCATAGCTAGGAATATCGGACTATGAAGAAAGCCCAGAGGCTGGGGGTCCTCGGTGGAAGAGCACACAGCCTCCTTTCCAGAGCAGTCTGAGTTTTGGTCATCTGTGAACCAGCTGCTTTTTAGCCTTGCAAACACAAGGAAATAAGGCAGGGCACAAAACTGCATTTCCACCACATTACTGGGAGATGTGGGCAAAGACCTTTACATATCTACCACGAGAACAGCTTTAAGCTCTCTTAGATTCCACACTGAAAAAAATCACAGCTCAAATCCTTTTCCTAAGGCAGTCTGAAATTTCCTGTGTTGGTTTTCAGCAAAATCCACGCAGTACTCCTGAACAGCAGCAACCCAGGACAACTACCTGCTTTATCTCTGCGCCTGCTTAATTATCACCATCCCAGGGTCCTGACGACTCCAGAGCATCCTTTGCCAGTGCTTTAAGTCATGGGATCACGGCTGACAGTTTTGCTGCTCTTGAAGTTGGAAAATGTCACTCTTGCCCATGGAGATGATCAGCCCATTGGCTCCAAGTAAACTTGTACAACATCGTTCCATGGGAGCTGGTAACCTGTTTCCCCTTTCCCCTGCCCGCCGGCCTGGCTGTGGCTTCTGGCCATCAGCCGTACGGCTCCTCCGCATACCCTGCACCGTCCATGGCATGCTCAAGGTGAGAGGGTCTTCCTGAAAGCCCAGTCCACAGGAGGAGATGGGGATTTGGTACGGAGAAGCTCCTGTCAGACAGCAAGCAGCAGAGAAATGCCGTTTGACAGGATTCTGAACTAATTTGACACAAAGCATTTCAGTCTGAATAAGGAAATAAAATAATGTGACATAGGTCAAATACTCTATGCCCAACCCAAAGGAAAACTAAATGTCTTTTCAGAAAACTGAAAACAGGTACTGGAAAAAGGGGAAACACCTCTCCCAGTGGAAATGCAAGAGAGAGCAAGCTTGGTTATGCGCACATTTGTTGACAGCACTGTCCTGCCCAACTCTGACAGGCGCTTTACTGCTGGCCATTCCCATTGGAAGAGTTGCCAACATCTGATGCTGGATTTCAGTCTTGCATAAAGGAGTATAGCGGGCTTCATGCTTTCTTACCAGGAAAAAACGGGATGACGTATCACGCATTTAATCACATGCTAAAGAGGAGTGAGGTGTGGGTGCCCCATCGAGCCCTCTGATGGGGACACCAAATGGGGAGAGTGAGGGTCCCTTTGGTCCACACTAGGAAAAATCAATGCTTATCAGGGGGCTTCAATAATTAACTTGTTTCTCAGTGCAGCTGGTGAACGCACCGTGCGGCTCACTTGCGAGGCCAGATGGGAACCACATGTCATTTGCTCCCAAGCAGAACAGGTTTCTTCCTTTGGGTTTCATTAAAAGGTGACTGATGTTCCTGCAGGCAATCAGCATGGAGAGTAATGAGGCCCCAAGGAAGACATTTCCTGCAGGGCATTTTTTAATTTTTTTTTTTTTTAAGCTGAAGCTCAAGATTTTCCATTTATCATGAAAGTAAAAAGAGCTCTGGATTCCTGGTGACATGCTCTAACAGAGTTGCTGGTATTGAAGCACAGAGACCTGGGAAAGATGTCTCAAAGAAGAAGTACTGTTCAGGCAGGTACAGCAAGGAAAGGGCACTGGGGGGTTCTTCCAGGGCACATATTGATGTTTGCACCTTATTTCTGGTCCCAATTTGTTTGTGTCTGACATCCAGCCCCTGGTTCTTGTCATCCTTGTGCATGCTGGAGAGAAAGGTTTGTCATGACCTTTCATAGAAAAAGGGAGTTTTACTGCCTGGAGTAGTGTCTTGGTTAGCCCTTGCAGGACTGGAGTCTGAGACTTCTTGTCAGGCGCTGAGTGACAATGTGTACTGGGACTACCCGAAAGCTAGGGCCTTGATTAAAAAAAGTAAACAAAACTGAACACTGTTATAAAAAGTAGTGGAGGAACCCTGTCCTTTGAAGAAAAGTGCATGTATTATTTACTGGTCAGTCGGGAGGGGTCCTATGCAAACGCATCCTATCCACCCAGGGAGACAGGATCTCCTCCAGATTCCTTCAAAGGCACCTGTCCCTGCCATGATGATACAGAAGACATAAGTACCTAATTAAGGAGGTATGGATTATTGGGTGCTCAAGACAAGGACACAGCAGTTAGGTTAAAATACACGCAGGAAAGTCAAAGATAAACTTATCACTCCATGCGAAGACATATGTAGAGCACTTTCCCTCTTGAAGATGCAAACACAAACAGTCCTTGCAGAGCTGTTACACCATCGATGGTTGCATTGCAAGTGTTTTGGAAAGACCTGCTGCCAGAATGAATAGTCTCCTTCCTGCCCCAGTTGCTCACACTGGGAACCAACCACTTTGTGTTCATGTGCAGATTCCTGAGAATGGACTTAAACCTTTGCTCTTACTCCAGGACCATGACTCCAGGACTGGTGCCACTACGGAAAAAAATGAGAGTACCCTTTGGAGTCACCACATTTGGATCTCACTGATTTCTTCACCAGCAGTAATTTTATCTGCAAGGCCCATGTTTCTGACTTTCAAGTTCACAACTTGGACTGAGGTCTGGGATCAGTTTTTCTTGGAGAATTGATAGAACTGTTGCCCTTCAAATACAAGGCTAAGCCATGAATCCTGCTGTGGAAAGGTCCAGAATTTGTATTAGACCAGCAAGTGAAAGGTTTAGCCAAAATTCACATTGTTGCTCTAAGAGTCTAGGAAAGGATCAGGCAGGTGTGAGTGAAGGTGGATGAGACAGTATGACCATATGGTTTAGATGGAGCACATGTGATCTTCAGTCAGGCACAGCTTTTGATACGACCTCTCCAGAGAGGCAAGGGAAACCAGATAGCCCTGTAACTCTAGAGAAGATCACACCACAGTGTGTGGCATATGACACTCACAGGAGCATGGACTGCCTGTCACCCACGAAGCCACTACCATTCACCTTTCCTGGGCAGGACAGATGAAGCAGGACAGTGACGGGCGTAAGTACACACCAGGGTGGATGCCTTGCAAGCACTGATGGGGGAATATATGTATTCCTTAGAGAAACATGTTATTTTCTGTCAAAAGTCTCTTCTGACCCAATGATTTTTTGGCAACAGAGCTTCTTCTCTGTCCTCTATAAATGTCTTATTCTATTGGAGCTATGCAGAGGGTAACATAGTGAGGGAGTGAGTCTGTCTTACGATGTTAAGCATTGAGGTGCTTCTTGTTACAATGCTGACCATGATGAGTCCTTGCAGTGCTGAGGTAGAAGCTGTGTTTACTCTGATACACACTCCATCATCATCTGTCACTAATTAATCTACCATTATTGTAAAGTGTTAGTGATCCTTGTCCTGCCAAAATGCATTTCTCCCTCAGCTACTCTTTAGCCAGTGTAAGCAGAATCATATTGGCATGGTGATTAAGGATTAGGAAGAGGAGACATTATCATCTCTGAATAATTTAATGAATGCACACTTAACATGAATTGTAGCCGTAAAATCAGTCTGGCTGCATGTCGGGAAAGAAGTCTTTGTTATCGCATTTATGGCTTCTTTACTGCTTTATGATAGCTCCAGGTAGGGCTATCATAAAGGCTTGAAAATATTATCATAATTCACCACCAAAAAGTGTTGTTAATGCAGATTTAGTGACACTTTTCCTGTGATGCTTTCTACCTGTTCAGATACAGACTTCTGAAAAAAGAGTTAATGCACCCAAGACCCCTTTCCTCACAGACCTCCCTGCTCCTGAGACAGGAATGTAGCTGGAGCTGCAGACTGTCTGCGATACAAAAAATGGCCAACTAGAGCTCTGCAAGGCATTCATTTTACAGTTCATTGATCAAACCAAAACCAATTGCACTAATAAATAATTATTCCCAGCCCAGCCAAAGCAAGACAAATCCAAACAGATTTTTCTTTGCTAAGAGATGAAAAAAAGAAAAGAAAAATCTCTGTGGCTCAGCCAATATTTTTGTCTCTTCTGGAACGAAACCCTGCATTTAGGCTTTCCTTTTAAAATCTCAGACCTGAGTCTGTTTTGCAGAGTGGATTGGCTCAAGATCCCAATGGATCCTGTTTCCAGGAGCACCTGTAGGCAACGAGGTAAAACATGATCTGGAGAGAGGCGTTGGGATGTATGCCAATGGCATGGAGCACCCCGGTGTGCTCTGGTGCGTTGTGTAGACGAGCGATACTGGGCTAGCTTCTACTGCCAGTAACCAGCCTCAAAAAGCACTCTTGCCTGAGGGAGGCATATTCTGAGACTGTCACCTCCTGCCTTCGTGCCACGTCCCAGCAGGACCACTCTTATCCACAGAGACGATCTCCAACTGATCTCCAACTTACCCACAGATCTGAGCTCCAACACTCCCCGGCACACAAGACCAGCCTCCTGACATGTCACATGGCGTCACGCGGCAGAAAACAAAACCAGAACTTGGATCCCAAGCAGGAGCATATCCTAGTTTAGCCACGTTCATGGCGGTTAGTTCCCAAAGCTAAATTCATACAGCTAATTCCACTCATCCCTCTTATCTGTCCTGCCCCACTTCATAGACAACTCATACCGCTGACTTTCTTCTCTGAGAGTTTTCTCAAACTGCTGTTGTTTTAATCTGCCCGTCTCTAGCTTTATATATAGTAGCAACTGTATTCTTGTCCACCTCATCAAAGCAAAAGCCCAAATGCAAGGCTCATCTCCTTCCAACCCTTCTCCCCACGGATGGCCCCAGATGGTGTCTGACAATGAGCAGCAGCTTTCCTCCATCCTTATTATACATGTGAATCCCTGAAGGTGACTGGGAAAATCAGGAGCCGCTGCCGGCAGGCCCTTCCCATGCATAACAAAGCGCAGGAGGTTTTTTCTGTAACCGTTGTCACAAAAAGCACAGCACTGCTCCTGCGCAGCAGGCAGGAAAGCTGACAGCTCGGTGGCTCTGGAAACGTTTTTCTTGATTAGCAACACAGGCAGTATTTATTGCTGGGCTGCGTCTAGCGCGGTACGTCAGCGAGAACACACGGGGCTCTCGTTAGCACTAGGAGGTCACCTGCCACGTGGATTGGCTTTGTAAGCTGTTTAGAGGGAATGCAGAGTCAGCTTTCTTGCCAGTAGAAAGGGGTTGAGAGCTGGGCAGTCCACCCCACGGGCACAGCTGCAGCAGCCCAGCCTCCGTACCCAGTCCTGAGGCAATGCCAGGGCTCTTGTCCAGCAGAAGCCAACCAACTACTGTGTGTCTACTCCTGGAGAAAACCCATCTCTCTAGTATCCTCCTCTGACAGCCCTGGCGGAGTCCAATCACTGCCCTGGGTTAGTTTCCCCAACGGATCCAACACTGAAATAAAGCTCCAGCACTACCTTTCCTTCTGTCTCAGGAAACATCCCACCGAGGAAGGAGAAGGTTGGAAAAGTGGGAGAGAACCTGCTTCCTTTGCTCTGCAGCTTTGGAAACTTCCTGCTGGTTCTAGACAGAAAGCAAAAAGCCTCTCCAAAATGCTTGGGGAATCCTCAGCACAGACTGTAATGACCTTTTGAGTGGTGGGGCCAAAGTTAGAAACTGAATCCTGTGTAAAGCTTCCTGCAGGTCGAAAACAGTACCTGGGGGCCCTCCTTTGGTCTGTCTGTTGTCTCTAGGTAGGATATTTAGCAAATATCTTTACTTGCCCTAGAAGACTTAAAGTAAATGAAGACTTAAGAAGGAAAGATTTAAAAGCCCTTGCCTTCTCATGTGCATTTCCTTGGCATGACTGTCTGTTCATACTGCAGTGAGAGACCATCACCAGTTGGCTTTGGATTTTGATTTTGGAGTGCAATTTCTCCACTTTGATTGTCAGTTAGCTACATGATTGTTGTGCACTGTTATTCATGTTCGCTGTGGTGTCACTCCACGGAAGATGACGGAGTGTGACCCTGTCCAGTTGGCATGCATGGCTGGGGAACATAGGGACTGCCAGCTTACCTGGACGTGCCACCGCTCACATAGGAAAATGAATGAACTCAAGAGGAAAATTAGCAATTACCCCATGATGTCTTCCTTATGTCTCTGCTTCAGAGCCCTCTCCACATGACACTCTGCTGGCTAGTTTTATTGGGAATAAGTGGCTTGTCTTAGCGCTCCGGCCAACAGTTGCAGCAATGCAAACACATGCATAGTCTCCAGCTCTCTGAAAAATCCCACCAGGCCCCCATACAAAGCAGCAGTGGACACAGCAACACCAGGTTTGTACAATTCCCCAAGAGCTGGATTTGCTTCTTCCCTGACATCTCAGTTTATTAAAGTCTCTTCTCAGCAAAAGCTGCAGCAGGTTGCTCTGTATTAAGCATGAACAAAGGGACAGGTCCACGGCGACTGCAATAAATGCGGGAGTTTTATCACGATGTGAAACCCTGTGGCTTTCAAACTGTGTGGCTGCAACCTCCATGCCCACCACCCACCACCCACACCCCAAAATAAACAGGCTGGAGGAAAGTCTTATGGGCGGGAACACCCAGGCAACATGATGGGCAGGATTTAGTATCCCAGGTAAAGAGTTGGATGAACTCATTTGGGTATCAGTGTCATTGAGCTTACATATATGAGGAGTCCTTTCTTGAAAATCTTGATAAAGGGTCTGATAACATTCAAAGGCTTGTTTCTTCTAATTCTTCCTCTTACCTGGGCAATCAATAAACACTGTCCAAACCTGTTAGAAAGCCAACTTTAGCCAGATCCACCTGTGTCAAGGGGCAGTTCAAGGTTTGGGAACCTCCTGCTCCTTACATCAAGGCACAGGATGATAAAGACACTTTGTGAACTTCCTCCTCCATGGCCAAAGTGGAAATATTCAAAAGCCTGTGAGATAGCCATAGTCCCAGCCATTAAACTGACTCATCTGGGAAATTTGGGAGGACTGAGTTTGGGGTCAGCAGATGATCAAGAGCCAAAGTCAGATGGAAACCTGGTTTGGCATTTTGCACACATTTAAGGAACCTGAGGCTACAATTTTTATTTGGATTTCTTCCAAGTATTTACTAGAATGAAAAAAAGCTTTAGAGATTCTTCCATCACTAATAGGTTTTCAAGTGAATTAACATGAACTCAAGGAGCAAAGACACTATATTCATAAAATGCAATAGCCCTCGTAATTAAAAATACAAAAAATAACAAAAAAAAAGAGAGTTAGAGCACTCCTGTAAGTGAAAATGTTGCTCTAAATTGTTAGTCTGAATCAAATACTGATGACCTGCAGTTCAGCTCCACTGACTTTGGCACACTTAACGTGCAGTACCTGAGAGTTCGCTCTGCTTTGCCCTGGGGTGGTCCACAAAGCAGCAGCAGGATCTCAATAATGGCCGGATAGATGCAGGCTAAACCCGGCTGCATCCTCTGCAGCCTGCGGTCCTCTGGGCCACGCTCTTCGCCTGTGCTTCTGAAGCACGCCATGGTAAATACGTGCATTAAGAGAGCGCAGCCACTTGACAAGCGAGACTTTCATATCCTGCAGCTGACACGGCAGGAGCTCAGGACAGCCGTGCAATGACTGCACCTTCCCCTGATTCCCTCCACCTTAATTTAGTGAGCAGGGATTTTTTATCTAATATACATTGTAATTACAGTTTATTATTACCATTTATCAATAACTTTCCTCTATAAATAATCTTTGCAAAATCATCTTTACATCCTCCGAATCCTGAGAAGTTATGCAACTTCTGTGAGCCTCTGACAGGTAATTATACAGTGCATTCAGATTTATTGCAATAGTAAAGAAACAATCAGATCTGCCTTCCTTGAGGATTTTGTCAAGAAAGGCATAGCTCAGGATAGAGTTAATTCTCACACAGGCCCTGGTTGCTTAGAAATCACTGAAGCATAGAGCCGCTATGCCATTTTCTCCAGTACTGAGCTTCTGATCAGACACAAACTTCTCACAAAGTTTCCATTTTTCTTGCAGAAGGGCAGTGCTTTGGCAGGCAGCGGTACTACCTCGGCACCAATCAATATTCACCCAAAGGTCTCAGCTCAAGACAGATTCATCCATCTCTCCACGATAGATAGAAAGTCTTTGTATGAGGCAGAGATGTGGAATGTCTCATTTTGAAAAGCTGTGTGGAACAGTGGGCTCAAAGACTGAGGTGTATACTCGACCTGGAGACCAGTTATACATGGAGTTCCCTAGGAGGTCTTTCTTTTCCATCATTATTAACATCATTATTAAAATGAGATTCATAAGAGACTCTCATGAGGTTTGCAAATGACATCACCCATGAGGGAGCAGTTGACACACTCAGCAGCAGGGCCACTATTTAGAGGGACGTGGACAGGCCAGAGGAATGGGACAACAGCAACCTCATGAAACAAAGACAAATGCGAAGTCCTGCACTTGGGATACCGTGACCCCCTGCACTGATATGGGCTGGGGGCTGACTGGATGGATGGCAGTTATGCTAAACAGGAGCTGGGAGTTTGGAGCACAATAGGGTAAAAACGAGTCAGCAGTGTGCCCTGACAGTGTTGAAAGCCAACAGCACCCTGGGCTCTGGTAACAGGAGTGTAGCAAGATGTTATTACCCCCTTTTATTCATTAGGTCATATTTAAAATATTGTGCCCAGTTTTTGAGCCCCCCAGACATTGATCAACCAAAGCAAATGCAGTGGAGGCCTTGAAGATGGTCAAGGGGTTTGAGGAGCCTGTATGATATGAAAAGAGGTGGAGTAACTTGCCCTGTTCATCTGGGAGAAGAAAAGGTGTCCTGGTTTCAGCTGGGATAGAGTTAATTTTCTTCATAGAAGCTGGTGTGAGGCTATGTTTTGGATTTGGGATGAGAAAATGTTGATAACGTGCTGGTGTTTTGAGTTGTTCCTCAGCAGTCAAGGACTGTTTGGCTTTTCATGTTGGCTGGCCAGCGAGCAGGCTGGGGGTGCACAGGAAGCTGGGAGGGGGCACGGCCAGGACAGCTGACCCAGGCTGGCCAAAGAGATATTCCATACCATACAACGTCATGCTCGGTGTATAAAGTTGGGACGAAGAAGAAGGAGGGGGAAAGGGGATGTTCGGAGTTATGGCATCTGTCTTCCCAAGAAACCATTACACGTGATGGACCCTGGAGATGGCTGAACCCCTGCCTGCTGATGGGGAGCGGTGAATGAATTCCTTGCTTTGCTTTGCTTTGCTTGTGCGCGTGGCTTTTGCTTTACCCATTAAACCTTCTTTATCTCAAATCATTATTTTTCTCTCTTTTACTCTTCAAATCCCACCGTGGGGGAGTGAGCACATGGCTGCGTGGGGCTTAGTTGCCGGCTGGGGGTAAACCACAATGAAGGCTTCAGGAACCTGCCCTATGCCTGTGAGGATGTTACCAAGAAGATGGGATCCAGGCTCCTTATGGAGATGCATGTCCGGAGAAAAAAATATAATGGTCGTAAATTTTAGAACTTTTTTTCTGACCGGCTAAAGAAAAAATCCTTCCCCATGAGGACTACAGAGCATTGGAACCTGGGACAGGCTGTGCAGTTTCTGTGTCTGAAGCTTTTCAAGACCTGCCTGGAGCAACTCCTGCACAACCTGGTCTGAATTCAGTGTTGATCCTTCTTGGAGAAGAAGATGGACTAGAGACCTCCTGAGGTCCCTTCCCACCAGGATGATTTTGTCTTTTAATGATGATTATGACTTTCAAAACGCCCCTTGTCCAGGAAGAGAGGACAAGAGGCAAGAACAGACTGTGTCCAGGGTTTTTTTTCCCCATCTCTTCGGGGATTACTTAGAGAGTGTCAACCGATGGTTTGGAATAGATGCTGGTGATCAGACCCTGGCCTCATGCTGTTGCCCAGGACTAAAGCAGCGTCACACTCTGGGAAGGCATAGGCTGGGGGATGTTACCTCTCCCTGCATGGCAAGATATTTATTATGGTCCCCTCACCGTAACTGACGATGACTCTCACAAATGCTTTGCCATGTCCCATTTTTTTCCACCTGTTAATGGACGACAGCAAAGCCACGTGTGGTGTGTGACAACCTGCGAGTGTCCCCACTCCACACTGTCCCCTCTGCTCCCCAGTGCCACTGACGCACTTGTCACACCCTCCCGCCTGCCCTCCTTGCCTCTCCTGACCCTCCATCCACCAATGCACCTGAGAGGTGGCAAATCTTCCCCGCCACAGCTGCAGGAAGAGCAGAAACCCAAGGCTGGTCTAGAAGAAGGCTGTCTGCAGTATGATAAAGACGCCAGCCCTGAAGCATCAACATGCAGCTGTCACAAGCTACAGTTGCACGCAGCTATCCTCGGCAGCCCGGATACACTCATGACTCCCTGTGGTCACCTGCAATTGTGAAGCATTCGTAAACCGGTGTATAACCACCACCCGCTTGCACGGTCTTTACTTCTGGGCAACTCCACGCGTGCCTTTGGAGCTTGGCTTTAGGTGTCAGGCTCCGCCACCGCTGCTCGTTGACGAAAGCCCAACATCAGCGACGGCTGACAGCAGGGAGGGGTGTGCACAGGGACCTCCAGGGCTCGTACTGGGTGGACATGGGAGATCACACCAGCCCATTGAGACACTTTCTTTTATCTTGAAATTTATGCTCATGCCAAGATTATACCTGAATTTGGGACAAATAGATTTTTCTATGGTCTTGCTCTGCTGTCATGAGTAGAGCCAGTCACAACAATTTTGGCAGCAAGAGTTTCCATCGCAGACACACCATTTTGTCGAAGTGCAAAAATTTGTGATAACATCTCCATTCCCACGGCATTTGACAGGAAAAGGGAGAAACAACTTTCTGATTTCATTTCAATACTGACAAAACATTCCATTTTTTATTTTTTGGAGGCATTCTGCTTAAATATGGGTTTATATCACCATACCCTATATCTGAATGCTGTCGAAAGAAAATGTTTGCATCTTGATGAAGGAACAAGTGTCAATTCGAACTGGTGGGAACACTTCACAAAACACATTTCGATGAAAACATACTGCTTAGTTGAAAGACTGAATATTCTGTGTATACATATTGGCTTTAGCACAGTTTTGGCAGAGGATTTCTGAATTTCAAGGTTTCCTAAGTGAAGAAACTCATGTTGCAACCCACTTTTTTCACTTTACAAATGAATATTCAAGCAATTGGGATCAGCAAGAAAATGTCCAAATTTTTGGAGATTTTTTTTCCTTTCATTATGATGTAAACAAAAATTTTCAAACTCAGAACATCATCACAGGGCGTTGTTACCCACTGGCTAATTTTAATTTCTCTGCTATTGAAACAAAGCAATTTGGCTGTTTTTTTGGGCACACTCTATGCTCTTGAAGGCCATCAGACTGAAGCAGCAATGTCACCACACTCTTCAGCTGTTCCTGATGTGCTCCCGTCTTAAGAGAGTGATAAGTATGGCTGCAGGGCCAACACACGAGACTGGGAGTCCCAGTCATTCCCGGTTTTGCACTGGTGTGTTTCTGGTCAGTGGGAAGCTGCTTTCATTTTCTGTACTGTGGGTCCCCGCCGGTAAAACGCCGCAGCGTGGAAAGGAGGAGCGATGTGCCTAGGGAATGCACCGCAGGCACTTAGAAGGAGCAGACTGACTCAGCTCATCTTCAGGGAAGCAGCTCAATGGGAACAACCACAGCACAAAGACCCACCGGGACGCGTCCCACAAAACCTGTAATACAGACCAGACTTCGCAGCACTTTCAGGAGGCTGGGAAGCATGAGTCACATTCTCCAAACCTGGTGACCATAAATCACTCTGTCATGCTTCCAAAAACATGAACACCGCCCTGACTCTACCAGGCAAACTCTGCTTGCCCTGCTCCTTATCAGCGCCAGGGAACTGCCTCCTCACCCAGGACTGCCATAACTGCCTCCTCCCTCCCTTCTCCGTCACACCTCGGAGACGAAAAGGAGGATGAAATGAAATGGGTGGGGTAAACCAAGAATTTCACTGAAGTTTGGAAGGTGTCTGTGAGAACTTTGCATGTCAGGATGGCATCACCAAACCCTGGACAGAGCTGGAGAATCGGGGCCCTTAGCCAAGCCCCTGCAAGCCTAAGGTATTTGTAGGCTTTAATAAAGAAGAATAAGTCAAATCTCACTTTCACAAATACTCTTCTGTTACTCTAATTGCTCTGCATAATTTTGATTAACTTCAGCAGCATAGAAGCTATCCATAAATTACAAAACGTGCATTACTGTTCGTAACAGTGTTCTTATAATGGACCAGAGGAGACTGAATCACACCTTAAGATGACTACATTTACATGTCTACATGTTGATATCTATATGTTGGCAGGGTGCCAAACTCCCATTAGAGTTAAATTCAGGTTAGGTACCTAACTGTAAGTATCCAGTGCCCTATGGGAGGGTATGTGAGATACCTGGACAGGGCTAGGAGACAGGGGACCTATGACAGGCTGGTGGGGGATGTCTGAGAGCACTGCAATGGCTCTGCTGACATCCACACATCAAACCCAAGGTATTTGTTGGTCACAGCAAGAGCTCAACACCCAGTGTACCTGGAGGTTCAAGGACTTTAAATCTCCAACTGAACCCACCCAGAGTGCTTTGAAAAACTGATCTTGTCAGACCAAGCAGTTCCTTCAGTCTCTGGAGGGAATGGCATATTCTGGGTCAACTAAAGGACACACACCCCAAAATGGTGATAACCAAGACCACAAGGGCTTTCTGCACATGGCCCTGTGCACGGGGGCAGCACCCAGAGGCATCAGAGCAAACATTTGAGAACCAGAGGCTGCCAGATGCCTACCCTGAAGACAATTAGCCCAGGAAAGCCCAGGGAACAGGGGACCAGAGGGAACAGCTGAGGAAGATGGATAGATGCGGTAAGTAGGGGAGATAAGCTCTGACTTTGTGGTCATATCAGAGCCTGCAAGGAGGGCCCCAAGAGAAGGAACCTGCTCTGTTTTTCCCAGCATAACAGATGCCCTGTGGACTTCAGTACCGAGACAGCTTCTCACTGCTCTTTGCAGTTGATTTCAAGAGCAAATCATGAATAAATCCAAGGTGGGCTTACAGCATTTTATGTCAGCTTCCTTCAGTGGGAGCAAGGCAGGCATGGATATCAAGAACAGGGAATGATGCTTTCTTCGAGCGTGACAGTTCTTAAACACAAAGCTCAGCCATCACTTTGGTTTCAAGGCAATTTTCCTGCCCACTCACCACACTTCATAGCTGCTCCCTCACGGTACTAAAATAGAGACAATTGCACCACGCTGCGTCTGCCAGCTCCCTGGCCCCTCTCCTATTGCCTTGGCAACCTCTGGAAGAGTCACCTGTATGTGACAGCCATGGAGTGGAGGAATGCTGCATCTCCTGGGCCGACACAGGTCCTCAGATGCACCTGCTGGCACACACACCAGCTCTATTGCAGGCAGCTCCTCTGGGTCAAAAACGTGTTTTCAGTAGGTGATGACCTCTGTTCCCTCCACTCCAATGTCCACATGGTGGCATCTCATCCTCAGCCTGAGGGAAGCCAAGACCCCTCCACCCTCATGGACACTTTTCCTAAGCAGCTACTCACTGATCTAGGCATGTCTATCCTGACATGCAGGACCTGGAACGATCATAGCGGGTGGGACGTCTTCAGCACTTCTTTTGAAATTATGCTGCAGCGCATAGAAGAAATAAAGCTGTAAAGGATGTCAGGGGAGTGTAAATACACGGTAATTCCTGGTGGTGCCCAAATACTGCTGGAACTGTTGACAACTTTCCTCCCTGCATGTGACTGGCTTGTCACACACCTACTTCTGTCACCCCCAAGGTCCAGCTTTTCTAGCGTCACCTGAACCTCTGGACCACCCCAGCTCTCAGTTACAGCTCCCTGGGTCCGCAGTCAGACCCTGTAAATACTCTCCGGCACACCCTCTCCTTTTTGCCGAGGTGGGCTTGGCTGGGCAGGTTAAGATCAGGGAAACGCACCTCCAGTGTCACCATTGTCCACAAGGTTTTCAGTTAGCTTCCTGCAGACTCGTGATTTGGGTTTTTCAGACTCAATGTGGAGATTTGTGGGTTTTATCTAGGAACTAAATTAAGGAGGATGCCGTTAGAACCAGAGCTTCCCACAGAGATTTCTTTTCTGGTAAGAAAGTTAGTCTGTTCACACGAAAAAAAAAAAAAGAAAAAAGATAATGTGTTGCGTGAAGCATTTCCCTGAGCTAATATAGTGCTTTCTAGAGGGCACTCCCTATAGCCAGCACTTCATGCATATCACTTCATGCTGGCTGCAGTCTGGCGCTGTGCGCGCCCAAATAATCAGCTGCAGTTTGCTTCTCTGCTGGTCCTCAGCTTGCTCTAGCGATCAGGAGGTGATAGGTAATCAGTAAAGCACAGACAAGCCCTCCTGCAATGCCAGTGAACTTATAAACCTAAGCAAACAAGCTGTAAAGCAATATACCCACGTAATCCCAGGCAGAGAGGACTGTTCATATACTAACACCTGCTACAGGAAATACCCTGCACCATTTTTTTGGTTCAAGTTCAGACACCACTATTTAAGGAGACACTTCCTAACTGAAAGTGGTGTTAGTGCAGAGCTGAGCACTTATCACCAGAGCTCCTCACCAAACACTCATCTTCCTCCACCATGTACCTCGCTTGCTGGTTCTGTTCAAATGCAGTTGGCTTACATCTGTGGAAAATCTGTGAAGCAAATTTCCATGGAGTCCTGACAATTTAGGCTCCTTGCACAGGCAGGGAATAGCTGTGCCCAGAGAGCCTAGTACACAGAAACCTCATAGGCGTGTTGTGTTTGCCGTGTGGGGATCCCCAACACGTGAGCTCAGCAGCACCAAGTGTGACACGCACAGAGCGTGTTGGATACGGTGCCCACACCAAAGCCCCTGCCACAGAAAATCTGGCAGGTTTGGAGCAATTAGGCCAGGCTTACCTGGGGGTCTCCAAGCCTTCCCTTCACACACGCTGCTTATACCCCAGGGTAAGAAAGAAGGTAATAATAGCACTACTCAGAGTCTGTGGAGAGGCTTGGGGGTCTTCTGCTCCTCCAGCCCCAGGATGAAGTGATAAAATAGCTATGTGGCAGGGAAGGGTGCCCTGCTCCCCAGCTCCTGCAAAAGCCCTACCTTTATCAACATGGGGACATGTCGGACTTTTGCCCCAGGAGCTGTCACTGATGGCTTATTCCAGACTCCTCTCAGGATAACCCCATGGAAAGTAAGTTTCTTAATTCAAAAAGGAAGATACGTATGACTAGATTGAAATGACAAGCCCCAGGAGGAGAAAAAGACTGGTGGGATTTACCATCTCCACCTGAGCAGGAGCATGAACGTGTCTGCAACATGCCAGGGCGGACAGGCAGAGAGAGCAGAAGAGTTGAGTTAGTCCATGTAGCCTGGGCTAACAACCTGGCATGGTATGAAACTGAGCCAGGGTATGGACACTGTAAGGGACTGCGGGAAACTAGAAAGAGAAGAAACAGCTCTTGTCTTCAAGTTCTAATTAAATTTCTGATTCAAAATGCTCTTTTTAAAAGCTGTTCTGTAGTAGTGACTATAGCATACCCAAATTCAGTATCTTTGTAGGAGGAAAGAAGCCAGCAAAGTCTATCGCAATGTAAACACTGTATTTCAAGAGGGGAGCTACATAAAAATAACAACATTTGTTTAGAAGAAACTAAAAGGAACAGCTCAAGTGTAAAAAATATCGGTGGCAAGAAAATTGTTTAAAGATGGTGTGTGGAAGGCTCAGAGGAAACATATATCACTTAAAAGGTAGACCAAAACCAGCAAAATAGCCAAAGATTGTTGAGGTTTTCAAAGACCAGAAGTAGTAGAGCTCTGGCAAGAGCCAAAAAGAGACTTTGAGGAACAACTTGCTAAAGGCATCATAAACTACTAATATATCCCTTTTAAAATTATGAAGAACAGAACACCAGCCAGAAATGCTGAACAAGGTATAAAATCAGCTAGGAAGAGAAAGGCGCAGCATTAAAGGTCGATGAAGGTGCCTAGGGATGTGCTTACCCACCTTGATGGTAGGTGAAGTAGAGGAACTGTCTCAGACTTAGGAGTCAGTAGAAGAGGGTTTGGAACAACTCCGTAATAAGATGAATAGTAACAGATCAGCAGAGACAGGAGGAATTTACCTAAGAAATTGCCAGATTACTGACCATGGAGTGGAGCATCTCGCAAAAAAATTTCCTTGGTACAGGTGAAAAAGTTAGCAATAAGCACTATATAATTTATTTCGAAATTATATGGGCCAGATGTGAGAAACTGCAGATCAGTACACTTGATCTCCACTGCAGACAATCAGTACAGATGGTAATGAAGAACCCAATTAGCAGAGAGGCAATAAACAGGAAACAGCGTTTCAGTTGTATTAAGGAGCTTCAATGCAGAGAAATCCACTGGAGGATTCTGGAGGAATCAATGAATAATCGAATAAGGACTCGGATTTTCAAGAAAGTTTTAACAAGCTGCCTCACTGAAGCAATGAATGGGATAAGAGGGAAATCCCTTGCATGGACTAAAAACTCATTAGAAGAGGGAGCAATGGGCTGGAATAAATGAAAGGAGGTCCCAGGGCTCTGTGCAGTGACTTGGACTCTTCAGCATATTTATAAATGACCTGGAGAAGTATAATAAAGAGCCATAGTCTGCAGATACTTTATTATTCATGGGAGTAGAAAAGAAAATTTACTGAAGGCAGCTGTAGAAGAACCTAACTGTACTGAGTGTCTGTGCAATAAAATAGCATGTGTAATTCGAATAGCTACGTAGAAAGTCTGGGGGAAAAGCAAACTTAACTTTGCACACGCAGTGGTGGCCTTTGAACTACCTCCCACCACTAAGGAAAGACAGCTGGTGGTCAGAGTTGAACAGCTCAGTCCTCTACAGCGGGTCAAAAAAGCCCACTGAATGTGAGGAATTATCCGCAAAGGAAGAGAGGAAGAAACAGAAAACACTACTTTGCCATTACATAACTCCAGAGCGCTCCCACATTTCAGTGCACACTTCTGATTGCCTGGTCACGGAAAGGCATGACAGAACTAGGAACAGTTCAAAAGAGGATGAGCGGAAGGGGTAGTTTGTTTATTTATTTATATTAGTAGTTTAGGTCCAACAGACCAAGATTAAAATCTTAAAAAGAAAACAAACTAAGACTAAATCCTAAAAAAAAGATGACTGAGAGGGAATGTGACAAAGGTTTAATAAATTGAGGAGGCATATACAGATGTTCAATATGAAAGAATCATTGAGCGTTTCTCAGGCTACAAAAGTGTGTTGTCTTCAAATTAAATAGTCAGGTAGCAGGTTCAAAATGATTAAGAAATTGTGATTCTTCATATAATATGCAATTAAATGTGTATCTCCATGCTGCACGATGGCACTGATGCTAACATATCATCACATAAATATTTAACCCATGTGAACATTTTACCCATGCTCAGAGCACAAGATCATCACTGCAGAGCGGGCGTGCCAGCCAACCCAGCAGCTCACACCTTGCTGCCTGAGGAGCCACAGTGGCCTCTGGAAACCAGACACATGTGTGGTGACACAGCTGCAGAGTCCCAAATATTTGTGGGGAACATGGTCCAGTGTGGATGCCCAGGAGATGTCCATACGCAACACCTGGCAGACACTGCCTGGCCTCAGCACTTCTTTCTTCAGCTGGTGGACATCTGGTGGAGGGCTCCATGTTGGTTTTTGGTTAAGTGTAGTTTTAATACAAAGCTCCTAGCATAGAACATGGCTTTTTCTGGACTGCCCATGTTTGTGTGTATGTGGCAAAATAGGAGATCTGTTAGAAAGAGGCCACAGCATCTCTGACTGAGTGCAGGGAAGATCTGATTCAGCAGCGACACTCTTAAATTAGCGGGCATTGGAACCAGCTCAATACTCCATCTGTCTCATTTATCTGGGAAGGTTCTCTTCTTCTTAATAGGGCATGCGCCCATTTTAGCAAGAAAAACATCGAATTTATGCTGTGGTGTGTTGGTTCTTCTGGATGACCGCCACACTTTAGTAAGAACGTCAGTAAATCACATTTCCATTTCGCTGGGCAAGGCAGCATTTTGGATATGATAATCACCTTGTTCCTCCCACACAGCATGTTCAGAGGGATGCGAAGCACTCTGGGGGAGTCACAGCAGTGTAATAACCTTGAGGGACACTGTGCAGTCACTGCACAGCACTCTGCCTGCTGAATGCACTGGTGTCTACCTCATGCTGTTTCTCCTGTCCAAGAGGAGGCAAAGGTGCCTTGCTGGAGGGTTGTGTGGAGTGGCACCTCGCCATGTGACAGCATCAAAAGGCAGGATGAGACCTGGAAACAAAGCTATGTCCTGACAGAGTCAGTCTGGGAGCAAGGTCTAATGAGGCTTAATTGGTTTAGGCAGGCAATAAATCACCTATCACTTGAAACTCTTTAAAAACAAGATGGTAAATGCCCCAAGATGGTTTCCTAGCCCGGCTTCAAATATAAGGGTGACAAGGCCGGGATAATGAAATGAGGTCCAGAGTGCAATCATCTCTGTATTTCCAGGCTTGTTTTCCCAACTGATACTGCACTACCAGGAGAAAACCATTTCCTCCTTGGTGCCTCAATTTTCAAAACAATAGCTGAAGACCCAGAAACCCAAGCAGCACTGCATAACAGACAAGTGCCAAAGCAACGAGCAAGTCAATCTCATCTACTGGGTGACAAAGCCAAAGCCTGAATATGTGGAGGTGGAATCCCGTCCTTTGTCTGCAAAGTAACAAGGGAGCACTGCTGTGGATCTGAACAACTTCAATAACTGCACTTTTTGCAGCATTTTATTTCAGAAATCCCACATTAGCTCCCCCGGCAGCACTCTGGCATGGAGTAATGAGATATTTGCATATGGAAATAGGGGCAAAGGAGCAAGGAGGGGCTGAACTGCTCTCAACTGTATCTGGCACTTGCATTTCAGGAGGGAAGTTGAAAACACGTAAAGGGTAGATAAAGAGCGGTAAAAGGATGTGACTACAGGAGAAAAAGTGCTAGAGTGATGTAAAGTGCTCAATCTGTCTTCTTTTCAGAAAACAGATTGAAAGCTCTCTTGATGAAGGATAAAGTTACTTTATGGAAAGAAAACACTGAGTGCTAATGGGCTTTTTGTCTTGAAAGACAAAACCTGAATCCATTCCTGTGAGCTGGAAACCAGGCACAGAGCCTCAGCAGCAAGAGAGACTTGACATGGAACAAACTATGGACAGAGTGGGATAGTGTCTTTGCTGATATCTTCACATCACGGCGCCTTCTGGAAGATTATGCCTCTGTGGGTAACTGGTGGCCGTGGACCTGGGGTTCAGGCTGCCCCTAACTACCTGTACCTTCCAGGACAGGAAGGGCAGCAGCAGACTCCCTGGTCCTCCAGGGTGGGAGCTGAGTGCCTGAGGGCCGCCTTCTCCCGCAGGGTGCGATTCAGCAGCAGGTAGACCTCCATCTTCATCAGGTTAGATGTGCCCTGGGCTGCAGAGCCCCTTCAGTCCAGTCTCTGAGCACCACCCGGCAGGATTTCCCATGCAGGGTGATGTCCTGTCACTGAGATTTTTGCCACTAGTCTGGTGGGAAGACACAGTTTGTCCCACGTGGTGAGATAAGGCCCACGGATAAGAGCACGGTGCTGTGAGCCAGGTTTCCTGCGTGTGTTTGTGGCTGCTAGAGGATTTGCTACCTGCTCGCTAAATCCGGACTCTGCAACTCTGACACCAGCTCTGTCCTGAACGCACCGGGGCCGGGGTCGGTGTGTGCCCTGCTCTGATCCTCAGGCTACCTGCTCGGGCAACGGGACGGACCCACCCCTTACCTTTGGTCGCTGGGTGCTCATTCATTTCAGCAAGCATTTACTCTTTTAAGACAAGAAATCCTACAGCCTTGCCAGCTGCCACTCGCTCAATAATGCTTCTCTGTTTGGGCAGAAATTCGCAGCGACCCCCATCCCCAGCTGTCTCCGCTGCCCTTCTGCCTGCTGGCTCCATGAGATCCCTGCCCAGAGGATGCTCACTGCTTGCTTTACAAATGCACCATCCGCTCTCCCCACTGCTGTCACTTCAGCGGCTCCTGCCTTCTGTGCTCCGTGAACCAGGAGCAGAGCTGCTTTCCCTGGGGGACGCTCCCTGCCCAGAGCGTTACCCAGGCCAGGGAGTGCTGGGGACCAGGATCACCGCTGGCAGCCCCAGAGGAGCTACTGACCCCCTCAAGGCAAAAGGGGTAGGTAGGGGTCCATGGGGATGTTCTCGTGAATTTTGAATTTTGAACACAGCCAGAACCTAAGGTAATTGTGGATTAAACCGCACTAACTGCCTCAAAGGGGATAAATAGCTCCTGCACGGGAGGATGGATGGTCTCTTTGGCATGTCTGGGAAGAGGATAAGCAGAAAGGGAATTTCAGGCCAAAGGTGAAGACACTATCTTGGTAAGGCCAGGCTGTGTGAGAAAGGTGTGGTAGATACATGCCTGTCACCAGAGACCTCCAGGCCAAGCTAGACAAGCATCTGGCACGGGTGGTCCTGGGAGAGCTGGTCTCATCCTACCCTTATGACCTGCAGTACTTTCAAACTGGCAATTAATGAGCTCCATCAGCCAGCCCCTGCGCAGAGCAACACGCACGATGGCAGCTGTCACCAGGCGCAGCACTGACGAAAATACTGCAAAACCTCGGAACAAGGCAAAGTCTTCAGCTGAAGCTCCTGGACCCCAGTAAACAGCAGCAGCAGGGGCGGAGCGGGGTCTGTCCTTGGGCACCAGAGCCTGGCCCCCGAGGGACAGAGGAGAGAAACCTCCTGAAAGGGCTTTCGTTGCCTGAATGTTTTGCTCACTCAAACAATCAGCCAAAGCCATCGGCGGTCTCTGCCAGGGACCCTCGGGTCCGTTTGGAACGCTGAATCAGCAGAGGTGAGCAAGGTCGTAACATCACGACCTAGCACGAGCAAAGTGCGTCATGAAGACCTCATTAACAGACGTTCGGTGCCAACGCCGAGGCCTCTTCTACAAGCTGCTGCTGCAGAGTCCAGCCTGCAGCTCCCAGCTCCAGCAGGCAGCTTGCTTGGGTCAGGTCGGGGCAGGGCTCCTGGGTTCCCACTTCTGCTCTGCCGGGAGCCCGTCACGCAACCCTGGGCAGGCTTCCCCCTGCTCCGGGCAGTTCTACCCCGTGGGGTCAGGGCTGAAGTCCCTACAGCCCCGGGCTGGGGTTCATGCCCCATGCAAAGCCCTGGGGCGATGGTGAGATGATGCCATTACGCTGGATGGTTACGCAGCCATGGGCAGTAACTCTGCTCTTGCTCCCACTGCCCTGACTGTGGCCCAGTACTTGCTCCCTGTTACTGGCTGGGCTGAGCAAGGCCCCAAGTGCAGCTCTTGCTCCACCCAGCCCATGCACTTCCTAGCAAAGGACAGACTCTCTACCTGCTCTTATGTCGGCAGGCACCACATACCACATTGCACTTGGCTCTCCTCTCTGCTTGGAAAGGGCAGGGTTAGGAGGAAGGTGTCTCCTGGAGGAAACTCAGTTCTACTCCTTCCTGGAGAACCCGTGCAGGGGTAGGACCTGCTAAGTGTTCTCTGTCCCTCTGCACTGAGTTTGAAAGCAATCTGGGAAAGGGATTCCCAGTCATTCCCATGTCAGAAGCAGTTTCCCATGTATCCCAAGAGGACCAAACTTCAGGAAAAGCAAAGAAAAGCAAAAACACACTTCATCAGCTTCTCCTTTCTGCAGGGCCACAGTGTACACCTCTACCACCAGCCCCTGCAGCCCTGAAGCAGCCAGAGAAGCATTCAGTTCCTGGGCTCTAGGAGGTTAAGAGAAAATTATGGCTCTAACACTCTACAGACAGACCACAGAATAGTTCAGTGTCTTTCACCCTCTGCTCTCTCTGCCTTGAACTTGCTCATTTTTCCAAGACAAGACTCTTCTGGCATCTCTGGGTCTCTGTTGCCCAGTGGGTATGAACCGACACCCTGTCGTGGTTTAGCCCCAGCTGGTAACTAAGCCCCACGCAGCCACTCACTCACTCCCCCACGGTGGG
>NW_010515560.1:31176-54292 GCF_000687285.1 Phaethon lepturus
GATACGCTGAGCATGACGTCATATGATATGGAATATCCCTTTGGTCAGCCTGGGTCAGCGGGCCCGGCCGTGTCCCCTCCCAGCCTCTTGTGCCCCCCGGCCTGCTCGCTGGTGGGGTGGGGTGAGAAGCAGAAAAGGCCTTGACTCCGTGTAAGCACTGCTCAGCAGTAACGGAAACATCCCTGTATTATCAGCACTGTTTCCAGCACAAATCCAAAACACAGCCCGTTCCAAGCTGCTGTGAAGGAAATTAACTCTATCCCAGCCAAAACCAGCACACCCCTTATAGAAGGGTCTGAACTTCCACAGCTCTGGGAGGGGAAGAGCACAAGCTCCACTGACCAGCCCCTCTACACGCCGGGTTCAGTGTGAGCTGTGGTTGGGCTCAGACAAGTCTGTCCCTTCCTCACCAGCAGCTCTGTCCTCTCTCCCCAGCTCACTGCCAAGGCAGGGTACGGCTGCTCTGGCGGGGGAACATGGGGCCCTGGAGCTGGTGAAAAGGAAGAGAGCTTTGTATGGCAGAGAGGGCTTCCTCCACCACTGGGCCAGCCCCCAAGGAGAGGGTTGGCCCGGGGGATAATTCACTTATCCAGACAGTCTGCGGGCAGCCCGTGCCGACCAATCTGCTGTATGCTTTGAGAGTCATAGTTTTGCTGGTGGTGTTTGGATGTTGGTATCTCCAGGGAAAGATACCTAAGTCCGGTGTAGTCCCTGGCTTCAGCCCTTGCTATAGCACCCATCCCTGTCTCCTAAAGCACTCTCCCATGGGGCTTCTCCTGCTCTTCAGCTCAGGATAGAGTTGGAAAGAGTAGCAGGGAGGGCCATGCGTGACACAGACCAGCAAAAGTGACAGAGTCAGAGTGGGATGAGCTTTCCTACATTCTCAGTGGTGCTCGGTGCTGGGAGGAGAAGGGATTTTCAGCTCTGGTCAAGGCAGGAATGTGGTTTGGCACATGCATAAAAACACAAGGCCATTGCGTGGGACAGGTTTGTGTGTATTTGGTACTGATGTCCCACACCCCTCTGACTGCTGTCTGCCAGTGTCATGAGCGATGCCTTCTGGCCATTCACAGAGACAGTGGACTAGATATTGCTAGTCTTAAGAAGACATTTACAACTGATTTTTCTTCCCCTGGTGGAACTGGCCACTGGTGTCCCTGCATTAGCACCTCCATACCAGTCTGCAGGAATAGCTACAGGAAGACTTGCACTTAGCCCACCTATTCTAGCACAACTTTTTGCTATTCACTCTTCACTGCAAAGGTGGCACTAAGTGCTCATCTTCTTGCTGTCCTCTTCCCAGCTCAACAGAGACTGTGTTTTATTTTTTTCCCCCTTGTTTAACCAAGTAAGAGAGTCAGGAGCAGTCGTCACTCGTGCTTGTTAGGGATGGGAAGCCATCCTTCCATTCTGCAGCAAGACCATATGCATTAATGATTCCCTAGCTAGCTCAGGGCACGTTCTGCATAATGAAATCAAGTTGCTGGGATGCTCGGCATACACATGCACACACAATTTCATTAGCTGTCAGGCATAAAATGGCATCATGTCCTCAAAAATACAAAACTTGGAACCTTAAAAACATGAGAGAAGCTTTTAGTTGCACATTAAGAAATCCCCAGGTGTTTGAATTGTGCTTCCTTGTTGTTGACGGCCAAAGGGATGCGTCCCACCCCACTTTCAACCGCTTCTGGCCCTTGGGACCCTAGAGGAGTCCTCTTCATGCTTTCTGGAATGAGCAGTACCAGCAGGTCTGGGCTGAGCACTGTTGTTTGCCTGGAGTTTCAGGTGTCTTCTGAAGCCTGCTGTGGGAGAGGAGCGAGGGAGGGGTGAGCTGAGATACCAAGAACTCCAGCATGTTGGCACGGGACCTCTGCAAAGACAGGCCGACCCCAGACACCACACATGTTATCTCCTGCATTTATTTCCATCAGGAGAGTTAAATGCCAGAGATTTGTCCAAACCCTGGGGAGCCAGATGGCTGGCACTGCAATAGGTGTGCCGGTCAGGGCCCTGAACGAACCCTCGTCTCCCCTCCCAGGGGTCTGCCTGCTGTCGTCAAGGTCAGCTCTGAATTATGGTGCAGCTGTATGACCTTGAACCAGGCTGCTGGGAAAACAGCTGTGTGAAAAAGTCTCTGAGAGCAGCCTCATAGGCTGCTCCCCACTGTGGGAGCTGCGTTTAAGCTCGGTCGCTTTGCCCATGGCCCTCACCTGAGCTATGTTTCTGGGTACTCCACCGATGCCCAGCCAGCTCACCTGGCTTCCAGGCTTTACCCCAGACGTGCTTTACCACTATGGACTTGTCCGGCAACCGCCGCCCTCTTGGCTGACCCCAGCTCCTGTCACCAGGTCTGCTCGGTCGCCTGGTTTGGGCACCGTGGGACTGCACCCTCCCTGGTGAGGACGTGGTGCTGCCTGCTCGGCCGTCACCCTCGGCATCGCTTCCCCCGAGGAGCAGCTGGCTCTGCTGTCCCTGCCAGCGCCCACTGCGAACAGATGGCAGGAGGGAGGAAGAGGAGGTCGTGTGCTTGCTCCCAGCTGGCAGGGCGGGAGGAGGGGAGGATGCAGCTTTTTCTGCAGCGTTTCCACAGCTTTGCCCCAGATTGTAGGTTACCCCAGTTCAGGCAGCTGCAGGGGAGACTGGGAAGAAACGTGCCTCCATCTGCCTGGGGGAAGCCTCGCAGCCATCGCAGCGGGCGTCTTTTGCAGATGGACTGTTTGCTGTGCCGTCCTTGCCAGCGCCAGTTTGGAAGCAGTCCTCTGCGCAGATTGCTCGTGGGAAAGCCTCCCGCCTGCCGAATGAGGCAGGGTCCTGGGGAAAAACGGGTACAGATCTGAAATACCACAGAGACCCTTGCCAGGCTGCACACCCGCGGCAGCGTGCCGCCTGACATAGCTCTGTGTTTTGCTTGTTTGTGAGAGGTGACTTTGCAGACATCTTCGACTCTTTTAATACAACTTTCTCTGTGCATAATAACAAATAGCATGAGAGTGAGGTAAACATTAACTTGGTTACAGTATTTATGACCATTATTTACAGCAGCTCTGCATAGCCACGAGGAGACAGCGTGTGACAGATGCGTAGTGCTTTCTGCTGTGCTTTGTCGACAGTAAACTTACTTTTGAATTATGTGTTTTTCCTGCAAGGGAGAGAGCGATTCATATTCGTTTCAGTCCACGCTAACCTTCGGTGGCCTCTGCCCAGAATGCACGCGGGAGGCTGCAGCTGGCGATTGTGTCCTTTTCCTGCAGCGAAGCTGTGGTTAATTAGCCCAAGTTACCTCCCTGCCCTACTTTGGCAGTGACATTTACTCCTCGAGTCTCTTTGGCTGCTGATCTTTAATTAATTTCCTTGCTGCTCACAACAGCCTGTGCTCCGCGCAGCGACTGCCAGCTCCCGCTGCCGGGGGAGCCTTGGCCGCCCGCTGAGCCCTTCCCGCGCAGCGAAGACGCGGCGATCCTCTCCCCTTCCAGTAACGGATGTGCTACTAATTGGCCTGAATCCCTCTGCCCCTTCCAGAAGGTGCTTCTCCGATGCCTGCAAAGCTTGAAGCAATGGCAAATGTTAACGTACAATTGATGAAGCAATGGGAGTTTCCTCCGGGCTGCTGCTTAGACGTGAACAGCTACTGCTGGCTAACGGAGTCAGGCGGCAGCAACCATCAAGCAAAGGAGACTTGCTTACACTTCCTGATCTGCCAGAGAAACGCCTAAAAGTCGTCAGTCATGAATACTTCTAATTGCTGAGCGTATCGGAGCAAAGCAGTCATGACCACATCTCAGGAGGTAGGAGAACTCGGAGGCTGAGAAGAAAAATCCCTTGTAGTACAAGGCAGACCCTGGGAGCATCCTGGACTTTCAAAAGTCAAATCGAGTGATTCATCCAGTAGCATGTGCTGCCTGCCGTTAAAGCTCTCTGCGGCGTTTGGTGCTGTTATCATGTCTTGAAGATAAAAAGCAGGGAAATCAAATTTCCAGCGAAGGGAAATGAATGTTCCTCCTCTAAGAGAGCCTGAGCTCGCTGTATCAAAGCCATCAGTACTTCCCTGTCTGTGGATGTGCTCTCTGCCATGCACACTTGGCCCTCTCTTTGGCTGTCTCACAGGTGTGTTGGTTTGCATTTTATAGATGCTTGGAGGTATTTATGGGGTGGGAGAGGGAATCTCCCACAAATTTTGAGCAGCAGATGAACAAAAGCACCCACTAAACCATCTGTGAACGAGGAGGGAAGTTTTGCAGTGAACACTCTCACAAACCTATGGGGCTGTCACACTCCACTACGGCAAACGTGCCATGTGTTTACTTAAGCAACAGTTTTCCTTTAGTTTCTGTGGACCACATCTTTAAATCCTGACTGCTTCTCTTAGAGACTCCTAGATTTCCAGCTGCCTTGTGCCTGCAGAGCGTGTAGAGCCGGGGACGAGCGAGCCCCACATAAGGAGGAAGCCTCTGTCTGGAGGAACCCAGGTTGTTTCTCTCCTGCTGACTTCAGCTGATGGCTCTGTGCATGCTTGAGCATTGGGCATCAGAGCTCTGCTTAGTGGGGAGTTGTGCAACCAGCTTAGATACCTCCTAACGAGGGAAGGGCGCCTGCATGGGTACCAGGAGCAGGGGGTCATCTCCTCCAGCACAGCCTCCCTGGGCAGGAGGAGCTCCAGTGGGGCCAAGCCAGGCACCTTGCCCATGGACGCCCACCAGTGGGCAGAGACCATCTCCTTCTGCAGGATTTGAGGGCAAATCCATGAAACAAATGAGTACTTAGAACAGGGAATAGAAAGGATTTAGTCATCCAGATCTGAATATCACAAGTCTAAGCAGACAAATGCGCTATTTGACATTTGGGGTTCCCTGTGAATTAGGTGTAAACAGGCAAATGACTTGATGAGCTTGATAATTTGGTTAATTAATAAAGTGAGTGATGCAGACCTGTACGAAGTGTGAAAATGCTGTGCCTGGCACAGATTTTCAGCTTTGGGAAGCTGGACCTCTGGTTGGGATGTCTAGCTGAGTGTTGGGGCTCCTTGTGAGTATGCTCATCTCCATGTCACTCGGGGTGAGCTCAGGGAAGGGCATCTGCAGGGAGGAGACCCCCCATCTCATGCAGGTTTTTCATCCTGTCACAAGAATGCAGACTGGTGACCCAGTCTGCCCAAAGTCTCAGATCTACCTGTGTCTCCTCAGATAAAAGGAAGCTCTCAGATAAAAATTGGACAATTGTTCAGGGAATTTTTTGTTCTCTAAAAACTACATTTCAGATCACTTGAAATCCGTCAGAAATACAGGTCACAATTTCAAACAACTCAACAAAAAAAGCCCCAAAAACACCCCAACAAAAAAAACCACCCATACGACAGGGACAGAATGACCTTTTTCAATAGTCAGCAGACAAAAAACAGTCCACTTACAGTTGTACCACCAACTAAAACTCATATTACCTTGTGCAATCTCCCCTGGAGCTGCATCCTGCAGCCCAGGCCTGGGTCCCTCTGCATGGCCAGTCTGCTGGTGGGGTTTGCAGCCCCGTGTTTCCCCTTGTGCAGCTACGGCTTACAGGAGGTTCCATGACATGTCAGACACACGTCGACGTCAGCCTGGTTTGGCAACACTTCATTTAAATTTCTCCCAGTGGAAATTTCTGCAAAGCAAACTCTTCGCCCAGCAGAATTTCTTTGAAACAGGACCCTGCTCTCCTGCTTAGATGTTCTGTCGCAGCATCTCAGCCAGATGCCCCTGGGGGACATGAGGTTTGCTCTTCTCTTGCACCCTTATCTTCCCCTTTTCCACTGGGAACCCTTGGGAGCGTCTGGGAGGGAGCAGCGGAGGTGGAGAAGGGCAGACCACTTTGGGGAAGGGGCTCCGCAGTCTTTGTGCCACATCTAGAGGAAACGTGTCCTCTGGTATTGTTTACCTGTTTCCAAGCACAAGACCTTCCACCTCTTGTTGTCGTGTGCACTGGAGGAATTGTGGCTTCCCTGCTTCTTCCACCACCCGCTGCTTCCTCAGGCTTCAGGATGGTCTCTGGAGGTGTCAGGAGCAGCATGGTTTCCAGAGCTACCTTCTGGATTCCAAGCATGGACAGCAGGACCTTCCCTAGGAGAAAACCCTTCAAGCAAAGGGGTAAAATGAAAGGTGGGAGCTCCTTGCAGCCACTTCTGTCCCCACTTTTCATTCACCAACTCCAGCCCCACCGCAAACCAGCTCGCTCCACTGGTGCGAGACCGGCCCACCACGGGTAGCTGCATCGTCGTGGTGTCACGCTGTCACGGTGCAGGGCTGGAGCAGGAGGCCAGACCACCTGGCAGCATCGAGCCAAAGCTCCCCACGCCGTGGCGGGCGTGTGGGTTTCTCCCTCTTGCACGCTCCTGCAGTGAGGAGCAGACGGGCAGGCTCCATTGTGCTGACTCCCGCATCGCCGAGCCAGCCTGCAGTCATTCTTTTTATTGCTGATGCTGCTTCCTATGGAAACAATTTAGTGCTAATAAGCTCCATTTATAATGGTAAGAAATGGTTCGGTGGGATAATTGTCACTAAATACCATTCATGGCTTTGTTGCTTTTCCTGCATGTTGCTAATTATTCTGCATCTGAAATAGCACCCAGAGAAACCACTGAAAGGCAGTGAATAGGGTTCTCAGCACTCAAAGAGGCTGAGGCAGGGTGTGATTAGAAATATCAAGGCCCTAATCCACTAGACAATGCCTTCCTTACTGTATGTGTTTCTACAAAATCATAGCCTTTGCAAACGCTGGGGAAGTGCAGCATCCTCCACTGAACCTCAGGGTCCAAGCAACAATTTATGAGCGAGCTCCTGTCAAAGGGCAGTGCTGCATGATGGAAGATGATTATGTGGACAAACTGACACTCCAACAAATGCAGGGACCCTCCAACAAGAGCATGCAGAGTGGGAATGAGGAGAGAGGGTTTCTGTGTGTTGAGGATCTCACAGGAAGGGACAACATGGCTCAGATCCCTTAATCCTGCAGAGGTTCACGATGGAGAGTCCCAGCCAGGAACAGATCCACAGTCCTTGGTGCCGCGTGGTTGCTATGAACTGATGTTCTTTTCCAAAACCCACTTGGCCGCACAACAGCATGCTCTGCAAGCTATGCAGACCGGCGCTGACTCTGCGAGTCAGAGACAGCAGGATAACGTCAGCTCCCTGTCGCCTAGAAAGCATGGAGTGGGGATCCAGGCATGCTCTCCTGACTGTGCCTCCTGGAGAAAGGCAGCTGGGAAGTCAGATCCGCTATGCTCCATTAGCAGTAACTCGACCTCAGAGACTGTACTCACAGCATCAGGGCTGCAGCTGGACTCTCGATCACATTTGAGCTCGGATGCTGAAATTCCCATGCAGTGGGTGAGGTGGCCGTCAAATAGAAAGCAGCAGACTTTGCCCTGCTTAACTTTATAATGCAATGCCATTCTGTAGCGCAAAATGCTGATTTGCTTTGACTGACCTACCGATGAGCCCATCAAAGCAAAGACGGGTAGTTACTGTGCAAGTTAAGGCTACCAGCTTGAATCCGTGCCAATGAGCCGTACACCAACCAGTTGTGTTGTTCCTGAAGTTCCTGCCAGTGGTGGGACCAGCTAGCTGTGCAGAAAACAAACAAACAAACAATTAAATAAAAAGTGTAACACTGTTGTGTCTTATATCCAGACTCTGTAGCTCTGCTGGTCCTAAAATTCCATGGTAAACAAGTGATTGCCTTATGATCGATACGGCATTATGCCCGGTATCTCAAGTTGAATGCCACTGTTACAAGCATACCATTCATTTTTTGGCTTTTAATTTCCTTTCCATGTAGCAGACTGAAATGTCTTTTCATGGTTCTCCCTCAGGTCTAACAGCAAAGGGTCAATCCCCCTCCCCATGTGTAACAGCTTGGCTACAAATGAGAAGTTTGCACTGAAGGGAACCAAACTGTCATAACACACCTTTTTACACACCAGCCACACCAAGTTCCAGCTACATATTGTCAATCCACTCTATCGAACTGATTTATTAATTACTCTAGCTGCTTTGGAAAGGTCTAGCAAGCCTGCATGAAGAATGCAGGGCTTTGCCCATGTGAAGCATCATGAGCTAAGGAGTGCCTGACCGTTGGCAAACGCTTGTAAAGAGCTTCAGAAAGCTCCAGCACCATCACCCAAAATCAAAAGCAGCCCCGAGCACCTTGCAGGACCCAAACACCCTGAATTCCTCTCTTTGACCAGCATCAGTCTGTGATAGCAGAGCGATGCTGGAAAGCCTCCTCGGGGACGATGCTGCTGTGTCCAGCGGTGGTAGCCCTGAAGTTCCCGTGCACGGCTGAGCCTGAGCAGTGTCCGGGTGGGAAGAGATCCAGCTCAACGCCCGTTAGCAGAGCCTGCTCACTCCCCGTACGGGCAGTGCACGGTGCCTGCTGCCCCTGCCCAGCCACCGCCCACGCGGAGGAGCAGTTCATCCCACCGCCTGCAAATCAAGGACAGGAGGTAATTACCCAGGATCCGGACTGTGAGCACGTCCCTGAACTCCAACCCCTTACTGCTCGTGTACACTCAATATATATGTACATTTTAATTCAGCAGCTGGACGCAAGCAGGGGTGTTGTGGTCTCTGAGAGTGCTTTGGCTTTTCACGGGGGACGTTCTTCAAAATACAGTTAGACAAAAGGGATTTGCCTAATCACCACAAAGCAGATGCATACCTTATCAGGGACTGCAAGAAGTGAAAATGAAGATCACTGAATTTTCCTGTGCTGGCATTTTTGACAGGAGAAGTGTTTGTTCACAGGCAATTATAAATTGCAAGTAAGCTGCATGAAGTTGCTGTAAACTTTTAAATTATAACCTTTAAAAAGATGATAAAATGACTTCCTTTTGAATTAAGACTGGTGTTCCACTTCGCTTAACGCGTTTATCAGTAGGCCACAATCAGTAGCTGTGTCACGTGTTTTACGTAAAGGTATCACTTCATTTTCTCTCCAGGTGAGTTCTTTTGCAAACACATCACTTTTTAATCCTAGTTTGCTGCATAGGGATACCGGGCCCTGGGTAACAGCACGAATGCAGGACAGCAAGGGACAAAGGGCAGGCACCATAGCACACTCCATTTGTCTGCCAGCATGCAGAAAATAAGAGATTTTTAAAGTGATCTTTATCAGCCAGGTTTCACTTCAGAGCAACTGTGGTAGCTAAATTCTTCTCATCACATCTGTGGCCATGTAATTACGGAGCTTTTCCCAGGAAAACAGAAGCTGCTGCTTTAAAAACAGAGACTTGACGGGGACGTATCATCTCTCTGAAGTCAACATAAGAGCAATGTGAGCTTAGCAGTGGTGTTTTGCAGGAGTTTGAAGGAACATCATCTTTACAGACTACCCGCAGGGATGTTTTCCTGTTCTCCCCGGCTGTGGTCTGCACTCCAGCCTTAAACAAATCCAAGATCTCTAAACAACTGACAAAACTGGCAGCGCTGTGATCGTGGGATGCTGAACCCTAAGTGGTTTCAAGAGCTGGTTACTGTTTATCCGTTCAGTAGTGCCTGACTGAAAAAGCAGCCAGGTAAGCAGCAGAAAATTCTGTGCTGTAAGAACAGGGCATGTCCAGCTCCCATTGGCACTTGGGCATGGCTTGCATAAGCCCTGATTTGGGTGTCGAGTGCCTAAGATACAGCTGGATGTGCCCAGGGGCAGCTCACCGAACAGCTGTCTGAGAATTTGGACCTCTTCGAGAAAAAGCTAGACCGGATTGGCTCCAAAACCTCAGCAGGGTCTCTCCTTCTTGTGGGAGCTGCTCTTAAGCTGAGGTTCTCATGACCCTGACTTGGTTGGTCCCAGTTTGACCTCAGACTTTTCTTGTCACTGTGGACTCTGTAGCACTGGAATTTGGCTCATCCTGGATACTCTTTCCAAACCTGATCCTGACTCAGCTTCACAACTTCTCCTTAGACCCTGCTCATCCCTATGGTCTTTTTGGGTCATCTGGACTCTCTGCTGAATCTGGCTACCATCACTGGACCTGCTTTGGTCATTTTTTGTTCAGTACTGTGGGAAAGACCCATGTGTTGGTGAAACTACTGCTCCTGCCAGCGTTATTTAGCTCCTGCCTCTCCCTCTCCTGTGGAGCAGCCTGCCTTGCTGCTCCCTGGCAAACAAAGTCTTTAAACCCCAGTCAACACACAGGTTGAGCTCCAGATTTACCATGATCCATAAAATTCATCAAGAGACCCTGGCCTGTCAAGAGACCACCACCTGGGCTGTACCCACACCAAGCACTGGCTGAAAGAAAAAAGGGGAGACAGAAATCGGTACGGAGCTGACATTTGCCCACCCCCAGCAGGAAGCCTGGGAAGCCCTGCTGCAAAGATCTTTTCTGGGTTGTGTTACACATCAGCAGAATAAACCCTCCAAATAGACCATAATTTAGTAAAGTCAACTCCACCCGTGAAATCGCTGTGTGACCAGTACAAAGACCTCTTCAGGAGGTCTGGTACCAGCCTGGTGACTGTCCCACACACCTGGGGGGACCTGCCAGTGCCCCACACTCAGGCTGAGGGGGATCATCATGTGCTCTCAACCCACAGCCCACATCCAGCAAGCCAGGGAGAACCATGCAGCTTAAACATACCCCAGGCTGTCCCTATGGGGTGAAACGTCCCTCGTGGGCCGCTCATTTCTAGGACTGCACAACTACAATGGACCTTGAGCGTTGGAAGTTAAAGTCTGTGCCTTCTACAGCCCACCCATGGTCAGAGGGGTTATCCCATCAGTCCCTTAAGCACAGGTGATTTGAGCAGGGCTTAAGGTTCAAGACTCACCTATGCTGCCGAATCATTTGCCATCCGAGTCACAGGTGACTTAAACTGACTTAAACACAGGTTTAAGGAGCTGAGAAACCAGGTCCTGTCCCAGCTTCAGTGTGCACTTACTGGTGAGGGAACCAATCACTTCGAAGCTGTAACTATGTATCACTATGGTAACCTAATAACTGACATTTCTGGGGTATTATAGAGTCTGAAAGTCATAAAATTAATGAAAGTATGTTTTTATTGCACTTCAGTTTCATCTTTGATTAAATCACATTTGCATAATGGAAAGTTATTACATTTCCATGTTTCTAATTTCCTTTCTTTTCCCCTCCTTTTTACTTCTTTTGCCAAATGCGTCTAAGGTTTTGTTTGCAGTGAAAGCTGTTGAAGGTCGCCTAAGCCATGGCTTTGCTGAAAAATGTTTTTAATAATTTGTGCCAGAGGAGCCCAGGAAGTGAACCCCCGAGAACTGGCTACACCGTGGTTCTTTGAAACGTCTCTCTTTCTTCCCAGTAATGAGAGAACTGCAGCGCCTACACGTTATTAAGTGGTTGTTGCAAGAGAGAGGTGCTGGAAGCACTGTGAAAGGTAATTTATCAAGGAGGGATGAAGCGTACTGCTCTTCCCCAGCCTTGCCCTCGTGCCACCTTTGCAAAGCATTTTAAGCAACGCGTATGTTTTTATTTTCAATAAACAAAAGCTCGCACCTCTGCCAGCAAGTAAATGATAATGTGTTCCTTGCAGGATTGAGTGACAACCATTCCTAAACGCAGGTTAAGCAGAATGGCCCACGGAGAAGATTTGTTTTCCTTGTCTTCTCCAGGACGGTGGAATAAACTGATCTCCAGGCAAAACAGACACTTGCACAGGTCCCCAGTGTCAGAGGGCCAGACTCACCGAGGGTCTCACTTTTGTTTTGTTTCACAGTGGGTCCCACACATTGTTACAAGACAGAAAGTTGACCGGTGTAGGCTACAAGAGTTTGAGGGCACAATTTTGAATCTGGGTTCTTCAAGTGAAGTTGCAGAATTCGTGGGGAGGAATGCAGAGACCCCAGCTCCATCTTGGGCTGTGACTATGAGGACCATTGCATGTCATAGAATCATAGAATCACAGAAGGGCTTGGGTTGGAAGGGACCTTTCAAGGCCATCTAGTCGAACCCCCCTGCCATGAGCAGGGACATCTTCAACTAGAGCAGGTTGCTCAGAGCCCTGTCCAACCTGACCTGGAATGTTCCTAGGGATGGGACATCTCTCACCTCTCTGGGCAACCTGGGACATGGTTTCACCACTCTCATTGTGAAAACTTTCTTCCTTATATCTAGTCTAAATCTGCCCTCTTTTAGTTTAAAACAATTACCCCTTGTCCTATCACAACAGGCCCTGCTAAAAACCCTGTCCTCATCTCTCTTCTAAGCCCCCTTTAAGTCCTCACAGGCTGCAGTAAGCTCTCCCTGGATCCTTCTCTTCTCCAGGCTGAAAAACCCCAACTCTCTCAGCCTGTCCTCCCAGCAGAGCTGTTCCAGCCCTCGGAGTATTTTTGGGGCCCTCCTCTGGACCCTCTGCAACAGGTCCATGTCTCTCCTGTGCCGAGGGCTCCAGAGCTGGACGCAGCCCTGCAGGGGGGTCTCCCCAGAGTGGAGCAGAGGGGCAGAATCCCCTCCCTCACCCTGCTGGCCACGCTTCTTTGGGTGCAGCCCAGAACATGGTTGGCTTCTGGGCTGTGAGCACACATTGCCGACTCATGTCCAGCTTTTCATCCATCAGTACCCCCAAGTCCTTCTCAGCAGGGCTGCTCTCCATCCCTTCATTCCCCAGCCTGTGCTGATACTGGAGGTTACTCCAACCCAGGTACAGGACCCTACACTTGGCCTTATTGAACGTCATGGGGTTCACATGGGCCCACGCCTCAAGCTTGTCCAGGTCCCTCTGGATGGCATCCTGTCCCTCAGGCATGTCAGCCCCACCATTCAGCTTGGTGTCATCTGCACACTTGCTGTGGGTGCACTCAATCCCTCTGTCTATGTCATTGACGAAGATTTTTAAGAGTACTGGTCCCAGTACGGACCCCTGAGGGACATGGCTCATCACTGATCTCCATCTGGACACTGAGCCATTGACCATTACCCTCTGGATTTGACCATCTAACTGATTCCTCATCCACCCAACAATCCACCTATCAAATCCATCTCTCTCCACTTTAGAGAGAAGGATGTTGTCAGGGACAGTGTCAAAGGCCTTACAGAAATTCAGATAGATGACATCGGTAGATCTTCCTTTGTCCACTGATGTGGTCACTCCATCACAGAAGGCCACTAGGGTTGGTCACGCAGGACTTGCCCTTGGTGAAGCCATGCTGGCTGTCTCCAATCACCTCCTTGTCCTCCATGTGCCTTAGCACAGCTTCTAGGAGGATCTGTTCCATGATCTTCCCAGGCACAGAGGTGAGGCTGATGGGTCAGTGGTTCCCAGGGTCCTCCTTGCCTCCCTTTTTAAAGATGGGTGCAATGTTTCCCTTTTTCCAGTCTCTAAGGGCTTAACCTGACTGCCAGGACTTTTCAAGTATCATGGAGACTGGCTTGGCAACTACATCAGCCAATTCCCTCAGGATTCTGGGATGCATCTCTTCAGGTCCCATAGACCCTGTCAAGTCCCCAGATTGAACCTCATCTTCTCTTACAGGGGGAGGGACTTTGCTCCTCCAGTCCGCATCTTGCAGTCCATACCCTCAAGAGGTGTGGGAACAGACACTGCCAGTGAAGACTGAGGCAAAGAGGTTGTTGAGTACCTCAGCCTTCTCCTTGTCTGTTGTTACCAGTTTGCCAGTCTTGCTCATCAAGAGGGTTATGTTTTTTTGACCTTCCTTTTCTGGCTGACACACCCGTAGAAGCCCTTCTTATTATTCTTTGCATCCCTTGCCAAGTTCAACTCCAGCTGCGCCTTGGCCTTCCTGACCCCATCCCTACACAACCGGGCAGCGTCCCTGTACTGTTCCCAGGGTACTCGTCCCTGCTTCCACTGCCTGTGCATTTCCTTCTGGCCCTTTAGTTTGACTGGCAGGTCTTGACCAGGACGCCTTTTGTGAGCGATGCAATACAGTGGGATGGGGAGCAGGCGGTGTTCTAGTGGAGCCAGGTGTCCTCCACTTTGCAGCCCCTGGCTCCCGAGGTGCTCAACTCCCAAATCAGGTCTCATGCATTGCTGAACACAGCCATCTCTGAGAAGGAAGGAGCACCTTCAAACAACTGAGAAGTCCTGCTCCACAGGAAAGGACTGGAAGCGGAGAGCTCTCAGGTCCAGGAAGGACATTACTTACATGATACAGAATTATGCAGTACACCAACCAAGAGAGCTCTGGCCTGGGACTTGGGGACAAGACAACCTGCTCCCAGCCACCACACTCCTATCGCTGGGCTGACCCATCACATTTCTGTTATTAACACAGTGATGCAGTGAATTCTGCACTCTGTTCTCCACCACTCTTCAGCACAACAGAAGGAAGTGGGAGAAGGGCATTTTGACCTTTAGGGACCTTGAGCTCAAGTTATGCTCATCCTTCCCAACCTGCAGCATACTGTTACAAGGGCAGAAAGAAGCACTGGGAATAGATTAGTTTCAAGGGAGAAGTAAATGTACCCATTGGTCAGCCATCATCTGATCTTTAATTCTCAATAGTGTCTTACAGGAGAGCCTGTCCCAGGGCTGATCTGAAGGGTTTTGAGCTGGTGTCTTGAAGCTTGGGCCACATCATGCAAGGCTCCACCTCACTGCCACCTTCTTGTCCTTCTGAGGCAATTTGTCTTTGCTGCCTGGACCTGCTGTGCAGCACAGAGCACAGTCGGTCAGTGCATTTACTGCAACGCGTCCGCACTCCTGGTGTGGCACACCTTCTCACAAGTTTTCCTGTGGAAACCTTGACTTCTAGAGAACTTAACTGAGCTGTTTGCTCTAGGGTTAAATGCAATTAACAGGTCAAATGCCTGGGAGATAGTAAGAAATACATTTCTGGAGCCATCCATGTCAATTAATTGCCCCCAGTCTGTGCCACTTGGTCCTCAGTAATGCCCAAGCCTAAGCAGATAAGCTGAGGTCTTGTGCTCTGACATGTGGCCTGGCAAATGCTGTCATTTCTGCCATGGTTAAATCCCTCCTGACAGGTCTTTATTTGCTGTCACCAGAGGTGAGGCCCTTTTAATGGCCTCTTGGAGAGAATTGCTCTCCCTGAAGAGGAAAGCTGCAGGAGGTCCCCTGGGTCTCCCAGAATTTGTCACTCTGTTGCTGTTTCATTAACCCAGGGCACCTTAGTTTCCATGAATATGCAAATGAACCTGGGCTTTGTGCAGGCATCTAAAAGCCTGATGTCTTTCAGGCTGAAACAAGCCGAGTGCTCATCACACTTGCCTTAACTTGTCTGTCTGTCCAGGTGTCTTCCCAAGCATGTGTAGCTACCAGAGGGTGGCTGGTCCTGTGTGTCCTGACTTGGTGATGTTTGGTCCCTTTCCTGAGGACAACATAGCAGGTTCACAACCTGTTCCTGCAGATCCTGTCTCTGCATGCAGATAAGGAAAAGGCAAGAGCAATGCTGCCAGTTCTTGGAGGACACTGACACTCTCTCCTGCGTAGGGACAGAGAAATCTCACTATGGCCACCTCCTGCAGGTTGGGCTGTCTGCTCCAGTGCTGCCCAGACATGCTGCCAGACCTGCCTGCAAACTGGTAGAGACTGAGTCATCCCTAGATACCTTATAGAATCATAGAATCACAGAATCATCAAGGTTGGAAAGAACCTTTAAGATCAAGTCCAATCATCAACCCAACACCACCATGCCCACTAAACCATATCCCAAAGTGCCACATCCACACATTTTTTGAACACTTCTAGTGATGATGATGCCACCACCTCCCTACATTGGATGCCTGTTCCAGTGTTTGTCCACTTTCTCAGTAAAGAAAATTTTCCTAATATCTAATCTAAACCTCCCCTGGCACAACCTGAGGCCATTTCCTCTTGTTCTGTCGCTTGTTACTTGGGAGAAGAGACCAACACCCACCTCACCACAACCCCCTTTCAGGCAGTGTAGAGAGCAATGAGGGTTCCCCTCAGCCTCCTCTTCTCCAGACTGAACAACCCCAGTTCCTTCAGCCGCTCCTCATCAGACTTGTGCTCCAGCCCCCTCACCAGCTTCGTTGCCCTTCTCTGGACACGCTCCAGCACCTCAACGTCCTTCTTGTAGTGAGGGGCCCAACACTGAACACAGGATTCAAGGTGCGGCCTCACCAGTGCCGAGTACAGGGGCACGATCCCTGCCCTGCTCCTGCTGGCCACACTAGTGCTGAGACAGGCCAGGACGCTGTTGGCCTTCTTGGCCACCTGGGCACACTGCTGGCTCATGTTCAGCCGGCTGTCAGCCAGCACCCCCAGGTCCTTTTCCCCAGGCAACTCTCCAGCCACTCCTCCCCAAGCCTGTAGTGTTGCATGGGGTTGTTGTGACCCAAGTGCAGGACCCGGCACTTGGTCTTGTTAAACCTCATACAGCTGATCTCAGCCCATCGATCCAGCCTGTCCAGATCCCTCTGCAGACCCCTCCTGCCCTCCAACAGATCATCACTCCCACCCAACTTGGTGTTGTCTGCAAACTTACTGAGGGAGAGCTTGATCCCCTCATCCAGATCATTGATAAAAATATTAAACAAGACCAGCCCCAAAACTGAGCCCTGTTCTTCTCTGCTCTTGGGTCAACAGCTGCAAACTGTGTTCACTACCCAAATTTCCTACTCTACATACTCTCCCTTCTCCTCATGCTACTCTCACCCTCATTTGTTCTCTCCAAAAATACTGAAATATACTTTTGCTGAGAGCAGTCTTTATGATTTCTGCCGTTCTCCTGCAAAGTCCCTCCCTATAGGTGGTATTTTCTCATCAGAGAGTGGTGGGATGGGCTGCTCAGGGCAAGGTCTCAGCCCTTGGACATGTTAGATTTTCAATCCTCACCTCAGTGGAAACTACAGACATTTAGGGTTTTACAGTTTAGCTGGAATCCAGTCATGTATTTTTATATTGCTCAGATGTATTTTTGCATTTTTTCAGTAAAAAGAAAGCTTCTTTGAGTTTTCTTTACATTTTTTCCTTAGAAAACAGACAGTATCTGTTAAAAAAATGCATCTGAAAATCCAATTTTTCTTTTCTTGATGGAATAATTTTGACAGCCCTCATCATGAAGCAATAACAGCAGCTCTCCAGGGATTGTGAGTAGTGGGGCTCACACCACTAATGAAAATAAACAGGCATTTCCAGCAACCTTAACTAAAGACCTGTCCTGGAGGGAGGAAGAAAGCCTCATCATAGAAATGGGGGAGTAGAAGACTGCTTAATCATTTGGCAGGCCAGCCTTGAGGAACAACGACGGGACACAGAGTATGAACGCCTGTCAGTCCGGCATGGGAACAAAGAAATGCTGTTTGCAGCAAGGACCTGGTCTGAGACAGATCTGACCCCTCTGCTGTGAGCCAGAGACTTCTGCTAGGACCATGAACCTTTTTCCAAGGAATAAGAGAGTCTGGGGTATGGCACTGCTGCATCTCCTCCTGTCATGGTGGCAGCCATCCTTTGCAGAAAGCTGGGTCTCCCCATGACCCTTGAGAATGGATCATGCAGTTCTACCCCGCGCTCCTGGGTATGAAATTCAAGGCATTTGTGAGCCATTCCCTATCAGATATGCAAGAAGAAATCTCATGTGGTTCCTGTGCATTTAAGAGACACATAAGACATCAGTTACTGCCCATTTTACCCAAAGACAGCTCCAGACTCGGCCATGTTCATCACATGGCTTGCATATGCATTAGGAGGTTTGCACCTCCCCAGAGCTATGCATGCACAGCTGCTTTTTCCCTGTTCTCCCTTCAGAGGTGGCTCCACAAGGCCATGGCATGTGCATCTGCCTGGGCACATTCCAGCCTTGACCCTTACAGCCTGATGGCAGGTCCTCACCGTCCCTCCATGTGCAGGCCTGTGCTCCCCAGCTCTTTGTGAAGTGCCAAACCTGGAAACTAAATCCGGGGTGCTGTAAAACCTAGGTCAGCACAGCTGGGACCACTTTATTTCCCACTTTCCTCCTACTGCATTCCACTGGCTCGCTTTGGTCCCAAGGCTGAGGTGCCCTCCCAAGCTGTGATTTTGAAACCATGGTCTGCTCCTGACTCTCCCAGTCAACTCACCCTGTGGCTGCCCACTCACCTCCCTTTTCCTCATTCCCCAGCGCAGGGCAAAGGAGCTAGTGTCTGAACCTCTCTTGCCTCCCACTGCGCTCCCTCCCTTGCTTATCCATTTTTGGTTAAAAATAAAGCATCTGGTCTCCTTCCCGTCAGGGATCGACAAGCTTGCTTTACTCTTTCCTCTCGTAGGCACCTGCACGGCTGAGGAAGGTAAAAAAGTAAAAAGGGCTTGTACAGTCCTTTGCTGCGTAAAGTGGGATAGAAAGGGACTGTAACACGCGCTTCCCCAAATGTCACTCAGCCAGCTCTTTGAAAGGTGGGCAGCAGAAGAGACGTTACTGGTGGCCACATGGACACTTTGCATCGCATCCACGAGTATGCGTGGCAGGAACATTTTGCTTCATGAATATAGCGAGGAGTGGAAAGGGAATATCCTGGGCACTACCAGAGATGTGCCTGTTTGCACTCAGGCAGAGAGGGTCCAGCTACAAAGCACCAGCTCCTTGGAGAACACCCAAGTCAATGCTCTTTTCTGACAGGAAAAAGGAAAGGAAAATATTGCAACTTTCTGTGAAATTTCTAGCCCCTGATCCAAAACACAGAAGGGCTGGAATTATTCAAAGAATAAGTCTCCAGTGTTTCTTCTCTTAACAAAATGAGGCCTTTTCTCTTCAGCTGTCTCAGAAATAGCTAAGTTGAGTGGATGAAACAAGGCAAAATGGTTCAGCCTGTGCCAGAACCCCAACATGTAAAACTTCAGCACCAAAGGTTCAAGTCTGGCAGAGGACCAAGGAGCTGAAGGCAGGGTTGTGTAATGAGAAGCACTGGCAGCCCTTAAATTTCCAGTCTTACTGATATATCCAGTAATATTGACATGCTCCCAGTTCAGCGCATGCTGGAGTGCTTTGCTGGGTGGGGGCCAGCCTGAGTGGTGCTTCTGCCAGGGATGGAGGGCTCGCATGGGGTTTGCCAGGCTCTGAAGCCTGGATCCACTGAACAGCTTTGCTGTCAGCGTGGTGCTGTGGCCTTGTGACGATCCCTTGGGGAGAAATCCCTTTTCTCAGGGAGCCAGGCCGGAGTCCCGTGGTGGAGGGCAGAAAGCCCCAAGGGAAACAGCCTGGGCTCACAGGCGAACGGGGCTGGCTGGCGACACTCGGGGTGGATGCAGCTCCGTGTTTTAGCAAAAGGAAAGCTCACAAGTGGTTCACCGAGTACTGTCTTGGAGGGTTGCCCTGGGCCAGCCCATGGCCTCCTGCTGGCTGTGGTCCCCACATGAACCTCCACAGTTGGTGGTGCTGGGCAAGTCTTGTCACCAGCCTGTTTCACCTCCTGTGTGAAGGGGGTGGCACTGGTCCTGTCCTGGGCAGGTGACTCTATTTTGTAGTAGAGGACCCTCACCTGGACAAGCTGCTACGCTTGTGGGGAAGGGGCTGCATCCTTGCAAGGACATTGTGGGGTGAAGTTCCTCTACAAATGTGATCTTGTGGAAATCCCACGCCAAATGCGAGGGAGAAGGTACAGGGTCAAGAGGACGAGGAAATCACAAAGAGAGGAAGAACAAAGCAGTGGCCTGGGCTGAGGGATAAACTTAGTGGAGCGTTTTGGACCTCTCCAGAGACTGTGTCCAAGCCTCACCCACAAGGGAGGCTGGAGTGCTGGCTCCTGTGTTTCTGTGCCTTGGGCAGTATCGTACTGCTCCTGTGGACAGCCTTTCACCAGGTGCATTCCCACCCAGTCCTTTCTGGGGACAACACTCCTGCAGAATCCGGCAGGGCCTTGCTTAGGGCACGGTGGGAATAGCAGATGAACCCTCTCTGCTGGTATCCCCCCTCCTGACCATTAACAGCTTCATTTCTCCCTCAGCAAGGCAGCATGTCTTGTCACATCCAGTGGAGCACAGAGGCACAGTCTCTCCTGAGGACACTGTGCCCGATCCCACCTTGCTCCAGCTTAACTAGGAGCTGAGGTCCATGAAGCGGCAGTAAATGATGTGCTGTGGGAGCCATGTCAGCAGGGCAGGCTGTCCTTTGCTCGCAGCGGAGCACGACAGCAATTGCTTCAGTCATATAAACGAAAATCGATAAAACTGGAGCACTGAGAAACCGAGGCTCACGCCTGGCAGAGCAGGGCGAATCAGGCACTGGATTAACACCTCGCAGGGGAGAGGGCAGCGTTACTGGGAAGGCTTTAATAGTCCTCGTGGAGCCCAGCAAAGGACTGGAGCCTTGGCAAGCACTGATGTCCCTCACCTCGGGAGGTAAGACCAGCCGCAGCACCAGTGTCAGCAAGCAGGCAGCATCGCCGAGGACTCAACCTACACAGCACCCCAGGGCTCTGCCGTGCTTGTACCGCACTCAGCATCATGAGACCGAAGCCTCTGCCCTGCGGCAGGGAGGACCAGTCTCTGTGAAAGGCCCTGGGCAGACCCCACTGCCCCAGAGCACTCAGCCTGCAGCATCACATCCCTCCCAGGCTTCGCTCCCACACGGGGCCCTGCGACAGCGGCAGGCGGGAGGAGGGCTGGCCACGCTGCCAAGACTACTGCACGGACCGTTTGTCAGCCGGTCCCGACCAGGACCTGCTCACTGATAGAGAAGAAATTCTGAATCTGAAAAGAAAAGTGGAGGGGAAATGATATTTCTTCATCCATTGTGCATTGCTAATAGGTGGAGAGATCTCCCGTTTATAACCGAGAATCCAAACAGTAATTGCCTTGCCTGGTCCTGCCCGTTTTGAATACTCCTGGGCAGTTGATGGGTATTTCTTACAGACTTTTCTAACAATAATGATAAAAGTACTAAAAACTGTCCAGCACAAAGCATCTGCCACTCCCATAAGAGCCAGTCCTAGGTGGAGGACTGAGAGAGGGGTCAAGAGTCTTTGTTGGAATCTCTCTTTCCATGCAGTTCTACCCAGGATGCTCTGACCACCGAGGACATGGCAGCGGCACCTGACCTGCAGCAAGCGAGTGCCTGGCACCAGGGGACAGGAATGTGACGCTGCTGACACAGCACCTTGCAAATGCCCACAGCCTCTGGAGCAGCGCTTGGCAAACTTCAAGCTCCAGAGATTTATCAGGAGTGTGATGTGAAAATATAAGACCAGAAGGAGGATTCAAATACGGGAACAGGGCAGGCTTATGCATCTGAGATGCTGTGGAGTGTCGCCTGTTGCTGTGCCAGGAGGGTATAGACCTCCACAGGGGCCATTTCCTATCCAACAGCCCTTGTGTACCGATCCTTGGACACCCAGAGTATCTCAAACAGTGCCAGACACCTGTGTGGGTGACTGAAGCCAGCCCTAGGTGTCAGCATTTTGGCTTCTTCCTGCCATTACTGAGGGCTGTTACAAGTTCACCGTCTCCCACAGAGCCTCTCACTAACACGTGTCATGGGAAGAAGAGACCAGCCCAGAACTGCCAGGTGTTAAGGCACCCCATGTTGCTTCCCAGAGGAGAAAACCTCTTCCTGGAGCCCATGCAAGGCTAAGCATCGCTGGGTTTGTGGTGCTATAATATTTTTTGTGCCGGTGACCAGGAAATCACTTCTTACACCAGACACCTTCCTTCCCACTATCCCTTTTTTAGGATAAAGGATGAAGAAAAAAACATACCTATTGTGCTCCAAGTCCTAGGAAAGAAGTGATGCAGTTCAGGCACTGATTTACAGAGACAAAAGACAGTTGTGCTTATATTTTCTCATATCACACATCAGTTCCCAGAAGTTTCTTTCTGCTCCATCCATCCATCTAGCTGTCAGGATGCTTACACAGCCCAGTGGCTGGGATCCAGTGCTTGCACTAAACTTTCATCTCTGGTGCTGCTTTCATTGATGAGGACAGTGATTTGGACACACGGATCTCTCTGTATCTCACCTCTTACTAGGACTCTGCTCTGATTTGTGTCCTGTGGCTGTGCAGGAGCCAGGCATCCAGACTTTCTGTTCTTCCTAAGGAGCAGTTGAATTCCCCCAGCTATCTTTAGATATGTTGATGCCCATGGGTAAGCAAGAGGGAGTTCTCTCCTGTCTAGATAGTAAACAGAAGCTGGTAGAAAGACTTCTGATGCTTAACTACACAGACATCATTGTCTCATGTGTCATGAGGGAAACATTTGGTCTTGGATAGGTGGAGGTGTATATAGGAAGAGTGCTAACAAACATGGGTGAGTGATAGGCACATAAGTCCTGACATCTGACCAGTCTGAGGGTGATGGCTGTTTGGATGACTCACAGTTGTCTCAGGGTACCAAAGAAGGACCACAACCCAGAACTGGACTTTTAGGAACAGTCAGCTCTTCACATCTGAAGGAACAAAAACTAGTGGGTTGCTCCCCGTGACTGGATCCTCTTTGCCATGAAATCTTGCAGCTGTTCTCACGTGATCATTTAGCATGTCTCAACTGGGGAGTCATGGTGTTTGGGTGAGGAGCAATGACATCTTGTCCACTCTGGCTGTGCTCAGCATAGATCTGTGATGATCCCTGACCTTGTGGAGTGGGTCACTTTGGTACATGTCTGCTAGGATGTTGATGGTGCAGAGCACCACCCTCCAGCACCCCTCCCTCCAGGCACAGCACCCAGAACCTTGAGAAATGGTCCTGTAACCCCATCCTCTAAAATACCCACTATGTCTCCTCTGCTGTGAGGATGACTGCTCGCTGGGAAGAACTCTTCGTTATGTAGGAGCCCAGACAACGGAGAGAAGATGCTGCTGGATCAACGAGCCTTGCCGTGGGACAGCCACACTGCCTGATGCAACGAGCCTCTACCTCTGAGTTCTTTGGGATGCAGGAAGCTGGGCTGAAAAAAAGTGAAGGTTGTGAAGTTGGGCCTGTGGGAAGGAAGGTGTCCTTTGCTCCAGGCGGTTTCCTTCACATGCTCATCATGACTAGCAGTGGTCGGAAAATGTCTGTTACATTCCTGACTGACCAGAACTGAGGCAATGCATGAAATTGGTCTCAATTTGCTGGAAACGCATTTGGTGATGTGGAAATGGTCTGCCTGGCTGTTTGGGCAGGGATTCAGTCACCCACATGTGATAATGCCCATGGCTGTCTGAGACATTAGCACAGGACAAGCAGGTGTGACACAGCATCAGCAGGCAAACCAACGA
>NW_010515560.1:54323-57896 GCF_000687285.1 Phaethon lepturus
TTCTGGAATGACGACTGGAGGTTCTCTGCTATCGTTGAATACCCACAGGGCTTAAAATTGCAGTAGTCATCCTGTTTGGTTAAAATATGACATAAGCTTTAGAAAGTGGCACTGAAATCAAAGAAGCAAAGAAGGAAAAATCCAAGAAAGCTAGAATTTACAAAAAGCAGGAAATTTTCTTCATTATTCTTAAATAGACACTTTTTAAAACCAACATGACACAAAACAAGCTTCTGATATCGTTCTGGAAACAAGATCTCTGTCCTCCTCTGCCCTGCAGCACAGAGAAGTCCCATCCATCATCACACTCAGCACCTGGTAAAGCCAGGAAAAATGGGTGAATCTCTGGGTGGACCCTTTGGCAAAGCCTGGGCAACCACTGCTGGCCATCCCAGCCAGGAACAGGTTAAATTTGGTGCAGCTGATGGAATTCACATTAATCTTTGTGAATTCTTACCAAAGAAGCTCTTTCCAATCCAGATTTCTTCTGTGTATTTTTAAATGATCCGTTAAGAGTTAAATGAAACAGTGACTAGTGCCTTTTAAATAAAAGTGACCTTTATCATGTTTTTTTTTCCCCTAGGTAAGTGCTAGTGTATTTTAATGTAATTTTATTGTCTTTAAGGTTTGGGAAGTGAGTATTTGGAGTGTAGGGTTTTAAAATATTTAGCGAGCAGAAACCCAATATTGACCAGAGGCTGGGATTCCTTTGCATGCTCCCAAAGGCTTTGTCTTTGTCGTGGGCGGTTGCGGTGCTCAGATGTGGAGAGGTTACATTGTCAGGGAGACAGCCCATGAAAGGCAAACAAGAAGCAATCAATCTTCTTTTATGAAGAAGATTCAACAGGGATTCAGTAGCCCCAAATACTGGGTGCTGTATTGTCTCTAGAAACTCTTGGGTCCTCTGGCCCTTTCTGCATGATGCCACCCGCCGCAGCAGATGGAAGTGGGGGCTGCTCTCCCCTCTGTTGCTCAGGTCAGTTCACACGGGCCAATTCTATGGGCTTCTGCTTGTTGTAAAAGTGGCTGATCCTTACCAAAGTCCTCCTCTCATCGCTGAGGGTGCTGAGACCTTCTCAGTATCAGCTCTCTGTCAAGAAGCAACGCCTAGACCTTGGTCTTTCAAGCCACATATTTCCCCTTCTGCATGATCCAGAGGAGTGGTTTCAACTGGTTTCAGTGCTCAGCATTTGCAGGACTGCATACTCATTTAGCATCTTCTAGTTTTGCAGGGCTGTGGGATTTCACCTCCACAGCCACTTGCTACTTAATGTACAGCCACACAGATGAAAAGTTACGGTCCACTTTGGTCGATAACCTCATGCATGTATCACACGTGGGTTGTGTTTGATTTCAGGCCGCACAGGTTGTACGGGTCTGTACAAGCAGTCTGTGACTAGCTGGTCACTTCTGCTGTGTCCTGCACTGTGACCATTCCGGGCATGACTTGGGATTTTCTAAGCGAGGTGTGGGTGTTTGGTGAGTGACTGCCTGCCCCTGCAGCTGCCTTGCTCCTAAGAATGGCATCATGCCAATGGCACACACATAGCACATCCCACCCAAATGACACCAGGAGGGAGCCCTCGGCCCCCTGGTCTTCAGGCACAGGGCACTGGGCCACCATGTGCTGCTGGTGCTCTGCCTTTCCCTCAGCTTGAAGCTATCTTACTTGGTAAAAGCTCTACTTTTGGTTTCATGTCCTTGTTTCAGATGGCCAATGTGAATGAGAAGGAAGTCAAGCTGCTGAGGGGGTCACCGAGCCCTCCTCACCTCTTCCCAGTCATGAATGAGCTGTGACAAAGTGCCAGCTCTGCCTTTCTGCTCGGGAAACACGTCCTGGAAGCAGATCGGTGGGATGTGAGTCACGTGGGAGAAGTTCAGGTTCAGGGCTGGCTGTTCTGGAGACCAGCTGGGTTTGCTACTGTGGTTCAGAGACACTTCTGGCTCAGGATTTCTTAAGAGCCTTAAGCCTTAGCCGTTTGGTCACACGGCTCACTGAGTGTGTCCCTGAGCGACAGGCTGCAGGCACGGCCTCTTAACACTTTGGCTCAGCGTCCTCGTATACCAAAGAGTCTTTTTGCTTCATTTGCAGTACCTTGAGAGCAAGTATTTGAAAGTACTTTCCTACAACTTGCAATGCAAAGCTTCCCCCACCTGCTGCTGTGTCTACGTGGCTCTGTAGTCATCTTCCACAGCTGAATGCCCACTAGTGGAGGAAAATCACAACATCGGCCATAGGCAAAAGACCAATAAGAAAAGGCACATTATACAGCTGTTCATTGAGGGGAAATGGGGATTTCTAAGGACAACAGTCACTTTCCAGGCTGGGGAGGTGTTCGCCTATGTGGGTGCAGTGAACAGATGGGGCTATCCAAAGTAGACAAGGAAACCCTTGCTGTGGTGGGACTGGTGCCCAACGTCAGCTGTTCCCATCCTGCTGAGACTGGAGTGGGTCCAAGGCACCTGGATCATGCTGCAACCAGGAGATGAAAGGCAGAGAGTGTGAAGCACTAGATAGGAGGGATGGAGAGGGACCAAACACTAGAAAGCTCTAGCAGGAAGGGAAGCAGTAATCCCTTAGCTGCTTGACAGGGACCTGCCAATTTTGCAGCAAGCGATGTTTCCAGCCTCCAGAGTTGGATAGAATTGTCCCAAATAACCAGTTTTTCACCAGAAAATTCCCATTTCTCTGCCTTTTGGCAAGAACATGAGCCAGGACACCTCTTGCTGAGGAAGAGCTGTTGCCTCCTTGAAGGAGCGTTAGCCAGGGAGTTAAGCTGTAGGGTACAGCAGGTGCCCTTAAAGGAGCAAGTATTTATGGATCCACAGTGGCAGATCTCCAGCAGGTGTGTGAGGAGCCTGACTCAAGTACACTGTGATGGGCGACACTCTAGGGTGTGGGAAGATGGTGGAATTGCTGTTGAACACCCTCAAACTGGCTAAAAATCCCATTCTGGGGAGTAGGTCCCACTGTCTCTGTCAGCTTTGGATACCAGTGGGACTTGTTTGCAAGAACCTTACAGAGCAGGGAAATCCTTGATACATCAAAGCTACTTGCATAAGGGACAGTATTTCCTGCTCAGGTCCACCGCCATGATCAGCTCAGAGAGAGCATCAAGCGGAGCTTGTCACCCCGAGGTGCGCCCGCACAGCAGGACAAGCTGGCACCGAACGGCAGCGGCTGCCTCACAGCGCCTGGCAGATACCTGAGGAGGGAGGTCCCTGCTCCCCGGCATTTCTAGTGCACTGGGAACATGTAGTGCTTATTGCTTTAAGAGGCTTTAAGGGCACATCTGAGCCTGCCTCGGTTTCCCCACTGGTTTCTTAGAGGCATCTGGAGGACTGGGGCTGGAGCAGCCCACTGGCCCCGGTGCTGAGGTTCCTGCTGTGCGGAGGGTTCGGGGGGAGGAAGCGGCTCAGGAGGGCGGCTGGGAGAACGCCGTGACGGAGAGCCTGAGCACGCGGCCGCTGCGCAGGGTCACCCTCTGCAGTCCCTTGTCCCCAGCGGCCCTCGCCCCGCTTTCGGCTCCACGCTGGTGCGGGGCTGGAGGGGACGCTTGTGCCCGGCCGGTT